>NC_022016.1:12846393-12848640 GCF_000317375.1 Microtus ochrogaster
ATTTCGATGTCTCTTTATACCTTTGGAAATTGCTTTTCCTACCGAAGTCAAATGACTCAACATTAACTCTGCACAAGATCCATTCATTCATTGGTGCTGATATGACCTTTAAACGTGCATGTATCTTTTTACATTCTATGTTAACATTTTCAAAAGCTAGAGATTCAGAAATACTCATCTAGCCTCTGGATCTGTTACCCCTATTTGTATATATTTAGTTAATCTTTGTAAATAGTTACTAAAGGGTTACCTTGGGTCTTCTATGACCTTTGTATGTAATTCAATTCTTTTTCCTAGTTCTTTAATTTTATTCCAAGCATTCAAGACTGCTGCATGGCATATGGACAAGATGTTTTCAGTGTAAATAGTTTGAATTTATAGATCAGCATAAGCCCCCTCACCAAGAATTTGATCTTGGAAAGTCTCAAGTTCTTTGATTCTACCTTTCTGTAGAATTAGCCTCCTCTCTCTAGTAGCACTTCTACTATAACTTCAGCCCATCTTCTAGTACCACTGAGACTAGTTGAATTCAATCATGTGGATTAACCATACTGCTGAAAGTCCATGTGTTTATCATCTTCCTAACAAATGGTGAATGCATGCTGTAAGATGCTACTGCTAGCTTAATTTCTTTTAGATCTTTCATACCTATAGATTTCCATTTCCATTCTTGGTATCTGTTTGGATATTGAGTATTTGCTGGCCTTTCAGAAGTAATAATAGGATAAGTATCTGAAAGTCTTCGTAAGTCATTTCTGACTCTGGTAGGTACTGGTAATGTTACATTCTTTGCCTGTACCTCCTCTCCTCATTCATCAGTTCTGACAAATTCCTCAATCTAGTCAACTATTTTTTGTCACTGTCTTTTGTAAAGTCTGAATCTCTTGACCTGTGAATATTTCTAATGATTTCATCAAATAAATTAATTTCTGGTTCTCATTCTGCATATGTGATTCCAAGGTTTTAATTTTTTCCATTAATGATATCTTCTCATCCTTGGATATTATTTGGATGGTGTGTAGATTACCTTTCTGGAGGGATGTTCTATCTGCTAGCTTATCATAGCTTTTTAAGAGATTTGATTTTCCATTTCAACAGTATGAATCATTTCAGATAATCTCTCAGTACTCTTTTGTAAGGTTTCATAATCTACTGGCATGGATTAAATTTTGCCTGTCAAATTAAGGTTATAATTTTCAATTATATTTGGTTGATTATATTTTCAAACATATTTAGTTGAAAACGCTTTTAACTAAAGACTGCATCCTTCTTAAAAGTTCCTCATTCTTGACTCTGTTATCAAGCCATTTCTTTAATTTTGTAAGGATATAATATGAAGAACAAAGCTAATAGCCCCTGTGATCACAAAAATATCTGTAGAAGGTAGCTCAAAGAGCTCTTGCAGAATTTCATCCATCATAAAAACAAAAAGTTTCTTAAATTCCTGGATGGTGATATTGTCTTCAATTATCTTGGTTTTGATTTACAATTTTCAAATTTATTTATTTATTATTCAAATTATCTTACTTCCATTATAATTTTATGAAAGTTGTTATAGGTGTAACAATCTCAATTGACCAGCAGGTGTCGCAGTTTTGGCAGTTGCGGCAGGTCCTCCATCAGTACTTGAATTACCTGACTTAGAAATACTAACAAATGCAGTTAATTACTTAAGAACAGCAAAGCTGTATGCATAGGCTTGAGTTGTGCAGAATATCAAGGAATCCAGAGCTTGCAGGCAGTCCTGAGCAGCGAGGTTACTGGTCATTCATGGACCCGAACTGGGAGTGCAAGCCTGTGTTCCAAGTACAAGATTAGAGCCCTTGCGACTGGAGTCAGAGTTTGGTCTGATCAGAGCAGTCCTGGCAGAAGCTAGAGAAATCACAGAGGAATTGTGGCAGAAAGCAGTGGGCAGCAGTAACAGTCTGGATCGAGCCATCCAGGCATAGGCCATGCATAACGGTAGGCAGGACCAAACCGTGTATATGTGGGCCAGCAGAAAATTGTCAAATTGCTTTAGTGGGTCAGCTGAGCCAAACTTTGTGCAGCTAGCTGCCCAATGGGATAGTTGGGTTGCAGAGGGGAAATTCTGCTGGGTTTATTTACCAGGGATTAAACTCACAGATAGTAGCGATCAGTAGTCCCCTGCAAACACTGGGAACTGGAACTGAATCCAGCAACCAAGAGGCCTGTGCACACTTTTTGTCTGCATTTATACTACATGAGACCATGCCCAAAGTGGGCCAG
>NC_022016.1:12848750-12850606 GCF_000317375.1 Microtus ochrogaster
TTCTTGAATTTTTTCTCTAAAATTGGAATCCCTTTTATAAGGTGCTTATATCTTAAAGTGCTGTGCCAATGTTTTCCTCTTGTACATTAAAAATTTTAGGCCTTTTATTAAAGTGTTTCATTCAGTTAAGAATTGATTTCTGTATGTGTGTGTTTGTGTGTGTGTGTGTGCACTTGTGTGTGCTTGCACATGTAGAAATATTTATAGAGATCCAGCTTTATCCTTCTATGTATGGACATCCAGTTTTCTCTGTATCATTTGGTGAAGAAGCTGTATTTTTTTAAAAGTATGTTTGACATCATGGTCAAAAGTTAGATGACTATATGTGTGTGAGTTTGTTTTAGGGTCTTTTCTTCTGTTCCATTATTCTACATGACAATTTTGTTTATCCAAGACAATGTTCTGCATTTTGGTACTATAGCTGTGTTGTTAATTTAAGATGAGACATTGTAGTATCCCCAGCATTTGTCTTTGTGCTAAAAATTGCTTTGACAATTGAAGATCTTTTGTACCTCAGTGTTCATTTTTTGGAGTCCTATTTCTAGGTCTATGAAAAATAAAATTTAAATTCAAAACATTTATTTATTTTTTTGTGTATGTATGTGAGTTTATATATGTGTACTAGGTGTGTGCATGAGCCTGCAGAGGTTAGAAGGGGTGTCTGATGCCCTCAGTCTGGAGTTACAGATGCTTGTGAGTTGCCATGTAAGGGCTGGGAATTTAATGTGGACCCTTCTCAAGAGGAGTAAATACTATTAACCACTGAATCACCTCTCTAATCCTGTAATTGAAATTGTTATGAAGATTGTGTTGAATCCATATTCCTTTAAATAGCATAGTCATTAATGTTTCATGATATAATTTCAATTTTTACGGTTGTCTTCCTTTTCTTTTCTCTGTGGGGCCTTCAAGTTTTTAGCAGTGTGTTTCCTGCAGAATGCTTCCTTTTCTTCATATGACTGATCATTCTGTCGTAATGAATTGCCTCTACTGCACAGGGTACTATAACTTAGTCTCCCCGGTAGTCCTGGGATTTCTTTTGGTTTATTTCCCCCATGCTTCCTGCTCAGGGCTTTGTTGTAATGTTTTCTTTTCTCAGATTTACTCCTTCCTTTGTTATTATGGAACAAGGGTCTCCAAGTATTCTTTAACGGTGAGAAATACTTATTTTGGGAATTGAATATCTTTTACTTGAGAAGCTTCTAATGTGTCCCTTCATTAGTAAAACTGGTTTACTCCCTGCTCTGTAAATAGAGTTAGTTTTTGGAGGGCATGTGTAATTATAGTTATATTATTTATCCTCATAGAAAAAGCATTGTGCTTCCCAACATATAATATCTACCAAGGAAGCCTGCCAACACCTAAAGTTTTCTTTTTTTTTTTTATCAATAGTTCTCTTCAATCTGTGTTGATTGGGTGCTTTTCAACGCAAATGAATTTTCATGAAGATTAGTAACGGCAACACGAATATTCTACAGAGAGGTCTTAGCACAGCTGCATAAAAGATCACAGACTTAGTGCTATGTAGATTAATGACTTTGCATCCTGACTCTGGCAGAATTTTCTGACTTCATGAGTTTAACAAATATATTCAACCTCCTTATACTTTAATTTCTTTTTCTCTAAAATTAATTTATAAGGACAACCTCACTAGTTTGTGGTGATAGCTAAGAAGCTTTAAATAGTATCTTGGTACATGAATTGATGTGGAATAACCAATGACTATAGATCACTTACCCCTGACAAAGTAGACAGTAGATAAGAGGAACAAAGAAAAGGTATGGATATAAAGAGTGTCCTTCAATGGAAGAATGGATGAAGAAAGTGTGGAATATATACACATTAGAGTACTACTC
>NC_022016.1:12851271-12865866 GCF_000317375.1 Microtus ochrogaster
ATGAGCAAGGAAGTCAGGACCATGAGGGGTGCACCCACCCACTGAGACACTGGGGCTGATCTATTGGGAGCTCACCAAGGCCAGCTAGACTCGGACTGAAAAAGCATGGGATAAAACCGGACTCTTTGAACATGGCGGACAATGAGGGCTGATGAGAAGCCAAGGACAATGGCATGGGGTTTTGATCCTACTTCATGTTCTGGCTTTGTGGGAGCCTAGCCTGTTTGAATGCTCATTTTCCTTGACCTGGAAGGAGTGGGGAGGACCTTGGACTTTCTACAGGGCAGGGAACCCTGACTGCTCTTTGGGACTGGAGAGGGAGGGGGAGAAGAGTGGGGGGAGGGAGAGAAGGGTGGGAAGAGGGGGAGGGAAATGGGAGGCTGAGAGGAGGCAGAACTTTTTTTTTAATAAAAAATAAAAAAAAAGAGTAGAGTAAGACAGTGAAAGATTCCCAGGCCTTCCATTATTTAGAAAAGATTGAAAAAACACTAAACACATCCCAGGAAAAGTAGCTTTTATCAGCTTTGCATAGGGAGGACTGGGTCAGCTCATAGGAAAGGAATTTTTAGGAATGGCAAGAAAGGTACAAGTTAGAATACTGGGTCAAAATGGAAGAAAGGAAGGAGAAATACAAGGAGGAAAGTGAGAATAGCTAATTGAGGCAGGCAGAGAAGAACAACGACTTATGAAGTTTCCCATGGCTTCTAACATACAGAAGATGGACCTTGGAACTGAAAGGGCGATAGATGGTCATTTGGAAATGCTGTCATACTCTCCCATGAAAAGTCTGTGTTTGAAATCAGGGAATGTAATCCCAAGAGTTTATGCTAATAAATTCTGAAGTTTAGAATAAATTTAAGTTTAGCAGAGGAAGCTTATTTTTAGAGTGTCTCAAAAGAAAAGTCATCTAGGGAATATTATAAGAACATAATTAGGTCTAAGGGTCTAAATAATCTGTTTATTCTTAGAAATATTATTCTCTTTAAGATAAGAAGGCATATATAGGAGATGGGATGGCCTAGTAACTGCTCTAATATGTGTAGTGGCTAAGATGAACATACGAAGTGTGAAAGAGGACTCTGGGGAAGACAGATGATTTTAATGATCTGCCAAGTGCCTTTTATTTATGCACAGACAGGGCTTACTAAGTATATGGAATAAAGACACTTCACCCCAGGGATCATGTGATTTCCTGTATCTGTTAAGTGAGTTAGAATTGGATTTTAGGACTTTGAGCAGGTGAATGAATCAGTTTAACAAGACAAATGACCTGAGCCTGAGTTGTTTGTATGTATGTTTCTGCTTCAATTACAAAGAGAGCCTACAGAATATAAAATAAAATCTCTTAAAAATGGAGCTGGTACTTAGTTCCTGCTTGTTGTAGAGATGCCTTGGTAATTAAGAACACTGCCTGTTCTTCCAAAGTTCTTGAGTTCAATTTCCAGTAACCACATTGTGGCTCACAACCATCTGCAATGAGATCTGGTGCCCTCTTGAGGAAGAGACCTGGTCAGTAGTCCTCATCAACTTAGACCATAAAACTCAATATAGATAAGTTCAACAGAACTGCCATATATGGGCTGCCCATGCATGCTTCAGCATTGCTAGGGCTTAAATTTCATTTTTTTCACCTACTTCCTGCAGGCATAGTAAGGTGGTAGTATCATGTGTTTGTGGAGTTTCAACTACACAGAGCAGTTTTGCCTCAAAGAGATAGAAGTAATAAATATGACAATAATAGTATCAGTTATCAAAACACAGCACATTGGAAACTACCCACTTGTTTGTGAGATGTCCATTCTTATCTTTGATGTCTAAGAAACTTTGTTCTTTTCACATCTATGGGGTTAAAGGCCCAGAAAATTTAAGCATCTTACTCTTGGTCTACATTATTTCCCTTTTGATTTTGTTTGCGTACAGATTTCTTATGTTCTACTATGTCCTCTACTATAAGAAGTACCACAGAAACCCAGACACACATGGCAACCATGACTTAGGCTAGTTTGACGCCTTCCCTGCATCCTTCAGGAAGTTCCTCCTGAGTGCTTTATTTAGTTATCCTCATAGATGACTTCTCTTTAGGTCATCCTTATGATCAGTCATCTTCTAGTAAGTTGATGCTCAGAAGGAGACAGGACATGGTTCTTGCTCCATATCTTGTATATATTCCAGTCTTTAAAAATATGTATCTAAGAGTCTAGAGCATTGACTATTTGTACTTACAACTTTTGCCAAATTAATTTTATTATAAAAAGATTATGCATAGGCTTGAAAATTCATGAATAGGAGATAAGTATGATAGTGTTTAAATACAACTAAAAGAGGACTCCACCAGTACTATTTTCATCCCTTATTCTCAGCCATTAATCCAACCCCCTTTTAAACTGTGTAGCTCTGACTAGCCTTAACATTATAACAAAAATTTTGGCTTAGTTTCTGAGTGTTGGGATATAGTCATAAACCTCTACAAATGGATCCTGAAATTTTGTATTTCATATAAAAAAAGGAATGAACTAGAAAAACAACGTTCAGGGAGTTTTGAGAGACTCTCTTATTCTTCAAATATCTAGGAAACCTTACCATAATTAAATTAGTTTATGTCAAAAGCTTGAGAAAGAATATGTACCATCTACTATAACCATAATATATAATAAATAAAGCTAAATATTCACACAGACAGTAGATCTATTCTTTATTGACAATTAATAGGGAAGATATCTGCATTGATCAATAATTGATAGGTCAAAATATATTGAGGTGGATGGTACAATAATCATAGATGATGGTTATGGAAGACAACATATTGATTTGGTAGTTTATATTTCTCAATATTATATGAACTCTGTAGCAAAAAGGAACAATATCACAAAAGATATTTCTGCTGGAGATGAGCAAAGTTAATAGTCTGTAAATAATAAAGTTTCTTCTCTATCAAAACATTTGTGATAAAGTATAAGGCTGTAGAATTAAATAACTTTAAAATCTTGTATTAATAACCTGGGTTAGAATTTAAAAAATCAGAATTAAAAGAATATGTATTTTGAAGATAAGGTGATAACTTGGAAGGGAAAAAAACCTCTTACAAATGTGTTCTTTATTAAAATTCCATTCTCAGCAACTGGGAAATCTTGGAGAAGTATATGATTATAAACAATTTCATGTTTAAAAAGGAAAAATGACAACCAAGGCATTATAGATATTGACAGGAAGCTCTGGTTTTTTTTTTTTTTTTGCTATTACTATAATGGGACATTTTCTAAAGAAGCCTTTGGATTGAAAGTAGAGTCAATAACTTTAAAGAACTGTGTGTGTGTGTGTGTGTGTGTGTGTGTGTGTGTGTAAGTATGTGTGATATACTAAATGAGAGAAGTCCCTTTATTGGGCATATAAATGGGTAAAATAATATTCAAGTGTGTTTAATGCAACAGAAATAGACAATGGAAGGAAAAATGCATGGATTTTTATCCACAATTTGAACCAGAGTAAGGAGTGAGAACATTCAAGCAGCTTAGAGAAAGCAGAGGGCTAGTGGACTGCTTTACAGATGAAAGTAACTTTCACAGAGCTTTGATTACTCATAATCCTAAAAACAAAAAGTGGAAGGTGTGAGAAAAGGGGACGATCTTGAGGTATGTGGATTGAGAAAGAAATATTCATCACCTGGGGGTAAAGCAGCCACCTGCCAGCAGCGGATACTTCCTGGTGAGACTGAGATGACCCTGTAGAATCTGTATTCATAAAAAGTTTTGAAGATTGCCTTAACCAATCATCATTTTTAAAGAACTTGGGAAAAATGAAACATGTACAAGAGAGACCAAAAGAAACAAGGAAAGGAGATTAAATTAGACACTTTAAGGAGATCTATATGAAACTATATTATTTGTTAATAGGCCGTTTGAATTGAATGAACAGATACTATAAACTCTATGCTTTTATTCATTTACAATTTTTAAAATAATCTTGCAGTAGCTTGCAGAATGATGGTTACTCTACCATTAAGTTATATTCCTAGCTCTGAAAAGTCCCTTTTTTTCTTACTTTAATAAGATATTTTATATTCTCTTCTTTACTCACCTCTCATGGATTCTTATGAATACATCTTGACTATTTGTTTCTTCTTCGTTCATTATTATTTGAGAAGAAAATAGCATAAGTATAAAATTCTTACTAGTCAAAGTAGATTTTCATGTCATTTACTAGACTTCTAAGGAGAGCATCATAACACAATGTATAGTAATGTGGAGTTGGGGAGAATCATGATCCGTAGTATTTGATGTGCTTGGATTTGAGTCCAGGCTTTTCATTTAAGTCCATGTTCATAAGGAGTTTGACTTCTGTAAATATACAGTTTTCTATAATATGGGTGAATGGATGTCTGTCTCCTCAAGAAAATTTATCACACTGTGAGTTAAGAAAGAAAGCAGAGCTTTTGTCCCGGGCTCATTGGGCTACCAGCCGTCCTTGTTTAGGTGCTGAGGAGCTCCATCTGGACGGGTGAGTGTGTGCTATCCAGGGGCAGATTGTCCTGGAAGAGAGCACAAACCCCCCTCTCCCAGCTCCTTCTGCAGGGCTGTCTTTCTTACGCAGGACCCCCCTTCCCCCAAACCTGCGTGATCTGCAAGGTCATTTGCTCAGGAACAGTTTTCTGCTCCTACACTAAGGCTACCCACCCAGAGTGGTGAGTGCCTGCCTACTGGGCAGGCCTCAAGGACCCCCAAAGGGAGTGCGGGCACCTTCAGCTTGTGCAGCAGGGTCTCCTGTGTTCTACTCGACACCGCCCTGCCCCCCAAATTCGCCCATTTGTCCGCCGGTCATTGGATTACCAGTCGTACATGTTTCGGTGCTGAGGAGTTTCATCTGGACGGGAACGGTTCCTGCTTATACACTGAGGAGATACACCCAGAGTCAGTCACAGCAAAGTCTGGACCAAGACACCAGGCCTCTCCTGGCTCCATTTGAAGGAAGAGATGGGAAGGCGCCAGTGCAAGAATTCCTCCAACAACCTGAAAGGCAACATGACATCACCAGAATCCAGGATCCAAAAGACACTTAAGGTCATGCTCAACTTCCTTAGCGATCAGGGAGATGCAAATCAAGACAACTTTAAGATACCATCTTATACCTGTCAGAATGGCTAAAATAAAAAACACCAATGATAGCTGTTGCTGGAGAGGTTGTGGAGTAAGGGGCACACTCATCCATTGCTGGTGGAAATGCAAACTTGTGCAACCACTTTGGAAAGCAGTGTGGCGATTTCTCAGGAAATTCGGGATCAACCCACCCCAAGAGCCAGCAATACCACTCTTGGGAATATACCCAAGAGATACCCTATCATATGACAAAAGCATTTGTTCAACTATGTTCATAGCAGCATTATTTGTAATAGCCAGAACCTGGAAACAACCTAGATGCCCTTCAATGGAAGAATGGATGAAGAAATTGTGGAATATATACATATTAGAGTACTACTCAGTGGTAAAGAACAATGACTTCGTGAATATTGCATGCAAATGGATGGAAATAGAAAACACTATCCTGAGTGAGGTATCCCAGGCCCAAAAAGATGAACATGGGATGTACTCACTCATAATTGGTTTCTAGCCATAAATAAAGGACATTGAGCATATAATTTGTGATCCTAGAGAAGCTAAATAAGAAGGTGAATCCAAAGAAAAACATATAGTCAAACGCCTGGATATGGGAAGTAGACAAGATTGCAGGGCAAAATCTGGGAACTTGGGGGTGAGGTGGCATGGGGCTAAGGGGAAATGGGGTGAGAAATGTGAGAAGGGGAGAATGGGGTGAGCTTGGGGGAATGAGATGATTGGGATAAAGGAAGGGTGGACATGGGAACAGAGAAATATATATCCTAATTAACGGAGCCATCTTAGGGGTTGCAAGAGACTTGACTCTAGAGGGGCTTGCAGGTGTTCAGGGAGATGTCCCTAGCTAGTACCTTGAGCAACTGAGGAGAGGGAACCTGAAATGACCCTATCCTATAGCCATACTAATGAATATCTTGCAAATCACCATAGAAACTTTATCGCTGCTCACCTTTCTGGTCCTGGATAGAAGTGGGAGGACCTTGGACTTCCCACAGGGCAGGGAATCTGGACTGCTCTTTATTCTCGAGAGGGAGGGGGAATGGAGTGGGGGAGGGGAAGAGAAGTAGGGGAGTGGAGGGAGGGGGCGATGTGTACGAGGAGGGGGAGGGTATTGGGAAACGGGGAGGAGGCGGAAATTTTTTTTTGCAACAACTAAAAAAATAAAATAAACAAACAAAATAAATAAATAAATAGAAAGAAAGCAGAGATATTGAGTATAATTACCTTTTATTTCTTTGAGATAGGGTTTTATCTTATAGCTGGGCTTGGTCCAGAATTTGGGATTCTTCTGACTCAGCCTCCCTAGTTTTGGCAACTCAAGTATGTACCAACACACCCAGCTAATTGCTTTTTGAAACAGACTCTTAATCCATCCCCCAGTTTTTGCCCTGCTGTTGGCTGCACATTCATTACTGTATGTTGCCAGTTTCTGCCCTTTTATAGCACTCTGAAGAAAAAAAAATCAAGCTGTTTTTGCTGTTTTCAAACTGTCAGCGTAGGATTTCCTTTCCTCAATTCTTTGATTAAAAAAAAAAATCCATCTGCTATGCTTTTCAGCTACCAAAATTTGTTGCTATTGTTTCCTTTCCAAATTTTTTTTTCTTTTTGGCTGATGTCTTAAAAATACAGGTATTATTATGTTAGTAGAATTTGGAAGAAAGTATAAATGTGTATCATCAATCATCATTCATTATAAACAAATTTTACCATTTTGCATACTTTTTAAATATTTTTAAATAAAGAATTATATTATCAGTTGAAACTCCTCATTAATTTCCTTTCAATTTCACTTATCTCCATTCTTTTATCAAAGAAATTACTAACTTTAATCTATTTTATATTTTCCCCTTTTGTAATAGACAACTTTTATTTTATGTGAATATGTGCATTAAAAGGCAAATAAAGTATATTTTGTTTGACACATCTTAAATTTTAATAAGTCATATTATATTAGACACATCTCTGCAATATTAAATATCTGTGATCTATGCATGCTTGTATATTTGTTAGGATCACAGATGTCCTTGTACACATGGAATGTGAATTATGCAGAGCTGTATCCTCAAAGATGGAAATGAATACCTGTTTTCCACCCAGAAGCCTGGGAATCACTGTTATTAATGACCTAGTGACCTTTGCTATCTGCAGAGCCAGATGTTACCCAAATCCCCAGAATATTTATCTCACACAGTCTTTCCCCAGACCTTTATGTTTATCTTTGTATCTTAGTTAATAGAACCCATTCTTAGGGGAGATAACACAGGTACCTCGCCTGCTATCTCAGCAATTGCACCAGATCCTGGGCCCTGATATAGGATCCACCTTCACTTCATTTTGGAAAGGAGGTTCAATGTAGTCATGCCTTAAGCTTTATCATGAATATGGGGGTGATGGTTGATAGAAAACTTGTATTTAAAATTGTACTGGATTTAAGTATGCCTAAAATAAATTGACTTGTTGTTAGATTCCAGAAGATTTGAAGCAGGACTGAGTAAGTCAGGTTGAATTAGATTTTCCTTCTTGTCTCATGAGGTTTGCTTTCCAGTTGACAGTAAAGCTTATATAGGATCCCCCACATATATTTATCTCTAATTCATTATTTATCACTGAACAACAACATACAAAGGCCAGAAGATTGCCAAAGTGGTCCAAGGTGCAGGAAGAAATATGTCATCTACATCAAGTGAGTGCAGCACACAAAGGCTAATGGTTCAACTGTCCATGTCGACATCCACCTTAGCAGCGTGGGTATCACCAGGCTAAAGCTGGAGAAAGACTGCAAAAAA
The DNA here is from genome assembly GCF_000317375.1 of Microtus ochrogaster. Classification (NCBI taxonomy): domain Eukaryota; kingdom Metazoa; phylum Chordata; class Mammalia; order Rodentia; family Cricetidae; genus Microtus; species Microtus ochrogaster. The sequence continues at coordinate 12,859,163 of NC_022016.1, forward strand.
GATCCTGGAAAGGCAAGCCGAGTCACAACAAGTCAGAAAGGATAAGGATAAAGAAAAAGTGAAATGATTGAGATGATGCAGGAGTAGAGACATCTCATACAGATCTTTCATTAAAGACTGCTTAAATAGTCTGAAAGAGAGAGGGGGAGGATATTTAATTGTAAACAAAAAAGTGAGTTTTTGAGACTTCATTAATCTTGGTGTAATTTGTCCCTCATCACTCCCTTTTTCAATATTGAAATCTCTACTTCCTCCACAAATAGAACATTCTCTCATTTATTATTTTCCACTTCATATCTGTTGTACACATATACACACATGTACACACACACAAGTTAAAACAACATGGACTGACAATAATACCCCACAGGAAGCACAGACTAACAAACTTTCAGTATCAATGACAATAAACATCCTTTCAAATGGTTTGTCACTCCTAAAACAATTTTGCTTATTGAAGTAGGATTAGATGATGTTTATGACTTTAGGGTGGACACCTATTGATTAAAACATTACACATTCAGGACACAGGACTCTGATGATTCAAGATTCATCTCATATGAAAGCCTCTTTCAATCTACCTTCCATGGTTTTAGAAAATACTATGCAAGCTGCCAAGGGAGGGAAGTAATTAAATGGTCTTGACCAGCTGCAATACCTATGAACTATGATAAATACCAGCATTACAAGATATGTATAAATGTTTACTAAGTGGTACTCATTTGATAGTGGCATCCAACATCTATATGATCAGACTTAAAACCTGTTGAACAGGAGGAGAATAATTTCTGGTTCTGAAAATCTAGTCAGTCTCCCACAGTTAGTGAGGTCATGAACCTTAGAAAATAATCTACTACTGCTACCTTGATAGACAAAAATAATCCCTTACTTCATTCTTAATCTTATCTTTATGTCCATAGACAAGTATAGCTACCAAACCTCATCAAGAAGCCTCTGCAACATCAAACAGTGATCATCAGAAAAAAAATTGTAAATAGACACAATGTAGAAATGAAAGGAACAGGGACACATCTACATTATCATTTCTGTAACTATGGCCTAGAGAATATTATGTAACAGTGGGCAGAAAGATAGCAAAGCTTTAATACCAGGAACTTTTTAAACTTTTACTGATTCTTTGTGGATTTCATATCATGCATTCTGATCCCAATTATCTCCCTATACTTTAGCATCTGCTCTCTGCCCCTGAAACCTCCCCTTCAATTCAAAACTAAATTTAAAAGAAAAACCAAACTTAGTAAAGAAGCAAAACAAGAAAACCAAAACAAACAAATAGACAAAAGGCAAGAAAGAAAGAAAAAGGAGAAGAATCTTATCATCGAAGCTGTAGTGTAGCCTTTTGATTCACAGAGTTTAACCCTTCCTTAGTCCATTCATCTTTTCTTATAAGTGTTCATTGCCAGGATCATTGACTTAGATGGAGACCTATGGTTGTTAAACCACCAATAATGGATCTCATGGTGGGGCTCATCCTCTCGGATATACTATTGGTGTTTTTTGTCATGGAGATCATGATGTTTTGGATCTTTAGGCTTGTCCCATTCTCATGCTCCAGTAGTTCATAGATTCAGTGGATGTTGGAGTGGGAATACCAGGATTTTTTTTCTTCATTTACTAGCTACTTATATATGACCTACACTATTAAGTTCATGAATGTAACACGTAGTAACCAGGTAAGGAATTGCAGTAAATTTTATTCAAAAAATAGTAGCATGATATAAAAATAAGTTGTTTGGGCATTTAGATTTAATTTCTCTTTGTTTTGAGAGCATAAGTTGTCATTAGTGTTTTTGGTCTTGGCCATTCTTTTTTTTTATTAGTTAAAAATTCAAACATTTTATTTATTTATTTTTGCTTTATAAATAATACCATTCAAAATTTCCACCTCCTCCCCTTCTCCCATTTCCCTCCCACTCCCCCCTCCAGTCCTAAGAGAGGGCAGGGTTCCCTGCCCTGTGGGAAGTACAAGGCTGGTGTAGGAGGTTCTTCTGTATTTGTATTGCTTTCATTGGTTGAATAAAGAGACTGCCTTGGCCTTTTGATAGGGCAGAAACATTGGGCCTACGAAGGTATGCATCCAAACAGACTAGGATCCCAAAAAGCCAGTACATGCAGTATAATCAAATCCCAGTGCCATTATTATTGGCTTCTCAGTTAACCCCCATTGTCAGCCACATTCAGAGAGTCTGGTTAGATCACATGGCTGTTCAGTCCCAGTCCAGCTGGCCTTGATGAGCTCCCCTTAGATCAGTCACACTATCTCAGTGGGTGGATGAACCCCTCACGGTCCTGACTTCCTTGCCCATTTTCTTCCTCTTTCTGCTCTTCAACTGGACCATGGGAGCTCAGTCCAGTGCTCCGATGTGTGTTTCTGTCTCTATTTCCATCCATCTCCAGGCAAAGGTTCTATGGTGATATTCAAAATATTCATTGTGGCTACTGGACAAGGCCAGTTCAGGCACCTTCTTCTCTACTGCCCAAGGACTTAGCTGGGCCATCATTAACAGGTGTAAGATCAAATCTCAGAATTGTTTTTATTTGCATTTATCTGATGACTAAGAATATTGAGTATTTCCTTAAGTATCTCTATCACTATGCACCAAACTCAGGTTCAAATGGATCAAAGACTTTAACATAAAACCAGCTATACTGAACCTCATAGAAAAGAAAATGGGAAGTACACTTGAACACACTGTCACAGGAGACCACTTCCTAAATATAACCCCAGTAACACAGACACCGAGAGAAATAATAATAAAGGGAACCTCCTGAAACTGAAAAGTTTCTGTAAAGCAAAGGACATGATCAACCAGACAAAATGACAGCCTACAGAACGGGAAAAGATCTTCATCAACCCTACATTAGACAGAGGTCTGATCTCAAAAATATACAAAGAACTCAAGAAATTGGTTATTAAAAGAACAAATAATGCAATAAAAAGTGGAATATAGACCTAAACAGAGAATTCTCAACAGAGAAATCTAAATTCTTTTTATTGTTTTTATTGTTCTATACATCTTTCTCTGTTACCCTTCCTTCTTTTCCTCTCTCCTTCTACCCTTTCTCATGACCCTCACACTCCCAATTTACTCAAAAGATCTTGTCTTTTTCTCCTTTTCATGTAGATCCATGAATGTCTCTTTTAGAATCCTCTTTGTTATCTAGGTTCTTTGAGGTTGTGAACTGTAGGCTGGTTTTTCTTTGCTTTATGTCTAATAGCCACTCTGAGTGAGTACATATTAAACATGTCTTTCTGGGTCTGGCATACCTCACTAAATATAGTTTTTTTTTTCTGGATCCATCCATTTGTCTGTAAATTTCAAGACATCACTATTTTTCTTTTACCACTGTGTAGTATTCCATTGTGTAAATGTACCATGATTCCATTATCTATTCTTCTATTGAGAGGCATGAAGGTTGTTTCCAGGTTCTGGTTATTATGAATAATGCTGCTATGAACATAGTTGAGCACATGTGCTTGTGGTATGATTGAGCTTCCTTTGAGTATATATCCAAGGGTTATACCAGGATTTTTTAGGGGAAACAGTTTTTTGAGGTAGTAGTTTTTGTCATAAACAGAACTACAACTTCTGAGATTTCCAAGGAATGCCGAATTCAGGCTTCTGTTTACCTAATGACTATCCGCTTTACCTGATCAGAGTCCTTTCGGTTAGGACAATGTCAAGAATACTGTCATTTTTTGGGCTCCACTTTTAACATAACAAGAATCACAGTCTTGTAGTCAGTCACCTGGAGGGTGATAAATAAAGTTGTATTGATCACTAGTCAAGAAAATGACCCACAGACCTGTGATCACAGACACACCAGTCTGATGAGCAAATAACTGAATTGAGGCTTCCTCATGCTAGGTGGTTCAATCACATGTCAAATTGACAAAAAAACCTAACTGGAATATGTGCCTTGATAAATTTGGCCCAGTATTTCTTCTCTATTCTTTTCTTTCTTAGTTTTGAAATAGGAATGTCTTCTGTGTGTCCCTGTGTATTTGGAATATGCAATTTTGTTCTTCATTTCTTTTCTTTCCTTCAGAAACCACAGTCAAGTATTTCCTGTGGGTCTCTGAAAAGTCTTTGAACTTATATGCTTGGCCTGTAATGAGAAAATTAAGATGCCAAGGTCATTTTAATAAAACATGCTTAGGAGACCAGATTTTCACGAATTTGTATAATCGCATCTCCAAGCAGTCCAGTCTGGCTAATGTAATAATGAAGTCTACATATAACCTGCATTAGCACAATCAGCTACCATTGCTAAAAAGGAAACCATTTTTCTTCATGGAAATTTTTCTTTGCATTCTTAGGAAATAGAATAAAGGAGGTTTTGATCTGACTCACCTATTTTTAAGCTGCATTTTCTCTAATGTAGCCATTGTGGAAATAAGTATGGCAGTGTATTTGCCAAGGTTCTCTAGAAAGCTGGTTAGAAAAAAATAGGATGAAAAAATATCCTTAGGATTTATGAATGTGACAACACAGTTTCGCAGTGGAACAACCAAAATCCATTCTACAGTGTAGAATGTCTTAACGCATCTTTAGTTTTTGTTGGAATCCTGAAGAAGGAAGCTAAGTACTGCCTCAGCAACAGAATAGATGAACTACTTACTCAATGAGAGTAAACACAGCATGTAAAAATAGAAATTTTTCTTCTTCTGTGTTCTTTATTGTGGTTTGACATTAGATAGTGTTGCCCAGATTTAGGAGGGGTCATCTCACCTTAATGATCCAATCAAGAAAATCTCTCACAGGTGTACTCAGATACTTTGGTTTTAGCTGACTCCTGATGTATTCAAATTGACAACCAAGAATAGACAACAGAAATCTATCCCTTATCAACTTGACACACAATCATATTCTTTCATATCATGCTTACTCTTCAAAAGGAAACTATATACAGGTCATAATTATACTTAATATAAGACTATCTTATATGCTACCAGAAAAACTATTGCAAGTTTTAAAATAGTTTGCAATATTTTTTGAGGGATATTTTTTTACTATTGCATAACTTAAATATAATAGCCACTGATATTATCTCAATTATTGGTGTTTTTCTCTCTTCTGATGAAATTGTCTAGATTTGTTTACTCTTTGTGGAAGGCTCTGAACTAAACTTTAATTTCAGTTATTATCATAGTTAAATTTCTTTTGAGTAATATATAGTTTCTTCTAATAGAGATTGCACATATTGTTCTTACCATTTTAATATGATACCTAGAAATTATTTTATAAAGAAACAATGAATGTTCTGCATAAAAAAACTTAGAAGAAAGCCAAAGATTTAGCTAATTTTGACAATATATTAGTAACATTGTTTATCTAAGAGACCAATGCGTAGAAATTGATTTAATTATTTGCACATTAAAATGAGTTCCATGATCATTATGAAATTTAGTAAGAATTATCCAAGAATGAATAATTATTTAACAAGAATCTTCCTACTATTAAGTCAATGGGTAATCAGTGAAGGCTTTATTCAATAGGATAGATAATAATAGAAATCTAAACATGTGTTTTAAATGTCTCATTTAGTAAAAAGATAAAAGTAATTAATTTTAAGGGTATTCTGACTCTAAACATTTCTAAGAATAAGTAAAATTTTAAGAAAACCTTATTGATGTTTGTTGAAAATCAAATATTAGTTTTATCTCATGGAACTGAATTTGGATCTTAAAATGTGTTGGCAACTTTCTTACTACAATTAACTTAATGAAAGACATGCTATTTTTATTTTTACAATGTTCTATAGCATATTTTAATCTTCTAACATTATTTTTGTCTACTTCATTTTGAAAAATATTTATTTTATGATACTAATTCCTTTCTCATCTAAAAGCATTTAAGGCACTTTTAAAATATATTGATGGAAACACATACATAAGTAGGTTACAGCACAGAAGAGAAAACTGCTATAGTTCTTAGATGCTGCCCTTCAACATTCTTAGCCTTTGGAAACTAAGTTTTTCCATTTTGCAAAGATTTACCTAATGGTCGCAAAGATATTACATTACATGCAGAGAAGGGTAATAGATGGCTATTGACATGGGGAGGGATTAAAAATGCTACAAAATAATTCGGTTCTGAACTTCTATATTCCAGCCTCTCTATATTGTTAATGAAGAAATCTGTTAATCAGTCTTGCATTACATCCAGTGGGAGGTGTGATTGCTTTTAGGAACTTTCTGGCACAGTAATTTAAAGGGTTTTCATTTTGGTTCACAATTTAAGTATAGATGCCAGTAGAACACATGTCTGTTGCTATGATAAAAAACCCTAACAAAGGCGATATTAATGGAGAGTTTGTTTCGGTTCCAGGTCCAGGTTATAATTCACAATAGCAAGGGAATCAAAGGGGCTATAATCTTAGTCATGTCACATCCACAACAAGCAAAGAGAGAAATGAATACATGTATGCATGCAGTTGATGGAGCTCACCTTCCTGATTCACATGCAGTCCAGCAACCAAACCCACAGACTATTACTACCCACAATAGCCTGGGACTTCCGCAATAATGAACATAATCAAGACAATTGCTCTTAGATATGTCCACAGGAAAATATGACCTCTACAGTCTGTTCTCAGGTGAATCTTAACAGCTTCAACTTTGCATGTAAAAAGCAGACATTACCATATCACAGTTTGTCAGCATTACAAACCAACATATC
>NC_022016.1:12866506-12871275 GCF_000317375.1 Microtus ochrogaster
AGATTTCCCTTCTGGACAATAAGTCCAAGTCATGGGCTTGGGCTCTAAAGTCCTGAAAATTGTCCAATAAAATGCTCAAGGGGGTAGAGGTAGAGGCTGCTTGACCCATTTCTTCTAGAATAATAAAGGACATTAATAGACAAAAACAGGTATCAGTGACACAGACAACCAGGTACTGGTATAGTGCGAGGAACAGAAACCAGATACATGACGACGGCTTGCCTCACTGTAAGCGAGTTCCATTTTACAGGAATAACCTGCTTTGCCCCAGTTCAAACAGAGGGACCCTGTCCCCTACAGGTACAAGTGGGTCAGAGACATCTCTCAATCTATGTGACACAGTGTGAAAATGCACCCACTTGGCACACTCGGGCCTCCAGATTCAGTTAGCTCAAGCTTCCCAGAGAAAGGAACACATGGAGCAGAACATTGACAATCAGAACGATGACAAACCAAGGCAGAGTGCTCACTCACAGGCTGAACTCCAAACACTCCGTGTTTCGGGAGTATGAAGGGGACTTCCTCGACAATGCACTATATGTTAGGGTCCACGAGAATTCCCACAAAATACCAGCATCCACATATGCAATTGGGAAGAATATTTTTTACTATACAAACATATGCGGGGTTGCTCACCTGTACAAAATAGTAATGGCTCTGAGTGGAGCATGTGGGCTCCTTTTAAGCAGAGTCAAGGAGTATTTTAGGGACACTTTGGTTTATCCTATCTATGATTGGCTAAGCAAGCGTCAGTTACATTAGTACATTTCCGATTTCCAGGGCTAATGGGATGGCTACGGCTATAATTCTTTCATCTTAGGGCACGTTTGGACAATTCCTAGAATCTGTCCCTATTTGGTCATTGCCTTGATATGCTGCAGGGAATGGCCCAGGTTTGGTACCTGTTATCACCTTCATCTCTGTGTCAGGAGTACTGAAGATTGATTGTCCATTGCTTGTGGTTCTTTCAGAAACTGCTTGCTAAGTATTGGGAATCTGAAACTGAGACTTGGTCTCTGATAGAAGACTGAGCAGCCTGTTATGGCATCTGCTCGGCCCTTTCATGGGGATAGATGTGATCAATCCACGCACTTAGTTTTTCCAAATCCACAGTGCTTGGACTGATCATATGTGACTGAATTCATGTGTCAACAATAAATTTCTACTTAGAGTACACTCTCCCAACATTAACCAAAGATGAATAAAAAAAACAAACACATATATCACTTCTGCCAAGAGTCAAATAAAATCATGAAAAATAGGTTGGGAAGAATGTAAAGGCTAGAGGAAAGGAGTATTTCTTCCAAATGGAACACTGTCACATAAGGAATGCCTTGTGCTATTAACACTAAGGCAAAAAAAAAAATCAAAATCCTAAAAGCAAAATGAAATTTAGAAGTTTCAACAAGAGAGCAGAACTAAGATTCATGAAGCTTCTGAAATTTCTAGATTTGCAAAGTCCTTGTTCAAGGTTATATAAACAATAAAATTTACTGGGGAGAAGAGACTCCAGATGATTGAGCTGCCTGCAAGTCATATAAGAAGGTACAATGATGCTTTTGTGTGAATTATCGCCTTTTCTAGGCTGGGTTTTCCATGATACAGCTGCCTTTGAGTCATCTGTGCCTCCACAAGCAAGCCTTTACCCACATTGTTGAAAGTAACCACACTAAACTCACTGGCCCACTAAGCTAGAATTGGGTAGAATTGTTACTTTGGTCTATTTTTGGTGTCTTATATCGGGTGAAAGTAACACTTTACCATACCTTCCTAGGAAAGGTCACAAAATATTCAGTAAGTGCTATTTTATTCTTGATGATGTTTTCAATTCATCTGGTCACTATATCTATTTATATTTTGCCTCACCCACAAATCTTCACATATTAATAAAACATTGGCAGAATAAATAATATCCTCAATAAGAATTTCAAAGAAGCTTAGACAGAGCTGATGGGGTCCACAGGGCCCTTGCTGACAGGAAGACATCCACGCTTACCCTGATGCTGTTCTGTTCAGGTGAGGGCTATCCAGCTACAGGCCGGCTGGTGTCTTTTAGGCCCTGACTCCTGGAAAGACATCTGTGCGCCTACCAGGCACCAGCAGGTGAGGCCCATTAGGATGAACAAATGCGTGGTGGAGAAATGGGAGTAAAAGACAAGTGGAATGGTTCATGTGCTGTGGAAAGAGGGAGACAAAGTAGATATAAATATTGTAACTATAGTTGTGTGGTATCTTCAGCAACAATATTGTCCCTAAACCATAGGCTACTTAACAAACACCAGAGAACCAAGCATGGAAATCTTCCTTTTGAAGTGTTATCACGGAAGCTCTAGATGTACCCTAAACAATATAGGCCATACTCATTTCTTCTAGAAAAGGAGATTTTTTTTTTAAAAAAATAGTTATTTTTAGAATCAATCGATAAATCAAAGAAACAAAAGAAACCCCACTGAAGTTCAGGGTAATAAAATGACTTGATGAAGAAAGCCAGGAACAGAAATATATATACTTGCTTGACTTTAGACTCAAAAGAATGTATTCACTGGGCAAAACCTCAAGTATACATATTTCTTTTTACTTTTTAAAGATTAAAGCAGACTCTTTCATTGTTAAATTGGTCTTGGTTCTTTAGACTTCCATCAAAATTAATAAAGGTCTTTTTCCTAATTGTACAATCAAAATAAATTGTGTCTATAAATTAGAAGGCAAGAAAATTGCATGTTATTTGGGGTGTTCTGATAATGTCCAGCAGTAAATTGTTTCCATATAAATTGCATGCTTAATTAATCACTTTAAAAACCACCAATGTGTTTCCTTGTAAATACAACTCTGCCTGCAATTCATAAAATGTAAAGACATATTAAATTGATAATCCCAAAACAACTGTGTTGCCCTTGGTGGATCCTGACTGGGCACTTTTATGAGAGTTCAGTAAACTCAGTAGCCCCCTTCCTTTTTGAGTTGCCCTTGGGTATCTGATTCAATAGATTTAAGCTCTCTCTTAAATTGCAATTAGATGAGGCAATAAAACTAGCTTGTGCACAAAAAACTGTTGGTGCTGAAAATATGGCTAGCTCAGGGAGTTTGAGACCCTGATGGAAAGAAAGCTTGAGGCAGTGAATTTTGGGAAAACTAGTCACACTGAAAATACAAATAACCAAACTTCTCTGGTTGAAAACTTTTAAACACTCCCCACAAAAATGCATACTCTTTTGCTTAAAATATATAAAAATAAACATGAAAAGAATTAGTTGGTATGATCCTAACACCCAGATATCATATCCTATTTGAACACAATATTAAATGTTAGAAAAATTTGGAAGATTTGTTTAGATATTTTTATGAAAGAGCTTGATATTGCACAATTTTTAATAGTTGGATAATTTGTCATCTTTCAAACTCCCACATACAGGATGTCTCAATAGGCAAAAATGAATGCCTACAACAGCCTACTTGTGGTCTACCTGCTGCAAACCCTTCTGCTAGGATTTCTAGAAGAGAAACTGTGACAGCAGAAAGTAACAGAAGTACTCTGCTAGACAATAGAGTTAGTTTGTGAACAAAAATTCAAAGTCTAAAATTTAAAAGAAGAAAGATTTTGCAAATGTTTTAATCCAGAAGCCTCCATATGGTGTCCCATCCTACGCAGGGGGGAGCAGTCTCCAGCGAGTCCTCCTGCGCAGCCAGTGTTAGCTGGATGAAAAGAGGCCCAACAGAGCAAGGCTCATCAGCTAGCACAGCTTGGCTTTAGCTGCTAATCCTTGCAGCTGGAGCTGAAGGACTTGCTTTTTCAAACAAAGAAAAATCAAGTCAAAGCTCCCTGAGTTGATCTAATTTGTGGAACGTCTGACCCAAGGTGTCTACTGAATATCATGGGGCCCAGGTGGACTTCCTATTTAGCTAAAATGAAGCATAAGAGTCAACCTGAGAAGGGAATCTACCAGAGTTATTTTCAGAGTTAGATCCAAACAGAAATCAAAACAAAATTGAGTACCCTCCACCAACGTGCTTTTGTGAATACTGTGCAGTTGACTTTCTTTTCTGGCCTTAGTGCTAAGAGAGAGGGTACATCATTGAGGATTCACTTTTAGCTCAGATTCTCCCTCCAATGGCATGATATGAACTATTACAAGTTTGAGGTCACAAAGCTGCCATGGCTTTAACTTGATTGGGAACTTTCTGACTGATTCTAGCAGTTTTGGAGATATAGCTCATTGCATGCTACCTAAAAGCCAAAAACCTCTCCTTCCAGTAAACTGTGCCAAGAGCCCTAAAGCTATGGGAAAATGTGGAAAGAGGTGATCAGAGGAAAATCCTGAAACAAATCATAATGAATATATTCTCATTTTTGCTTAACCAACTTTTTTTATAACATGAAATTTTTTTTGTATTTCAGATTTATATGTAATGTTACTTCATGAGATTCAGATTATCTTTGAATGTGTGTCTATTAACATGATATGAGAGGCATACAAGATTTTATATTGAGTGCATTTGAATATAGTACCACTAGAAATGAAATCTGTACTTTCAAAATTTATGCAGTAAAAAAAATCAACCTTTTGGGGTGGTAGTCACATTGAACATATTGCATTAATTTCTTTGTGAATTCTCTCAAGCTAATTAACAACTTTTCTTTGCAAATACAAATTGTGTTGTGGTGGCAGTCCTATCTCATTATGAACCTTCTGGGTTCCATATATATAAGGGTATCTCCATATTTACACATACATATTTACACATGTGTAAATATGTAGGTAGATAGGTAG
>NC_022016.1:12871434-12879238 GCF_000317375.1 Microtus ochrogaster
ACAAATTTACAGAGAATTTTGCATTTGTTCTTGGAGCAATTCTCTGGAATTTATCTGGTTGTTGATTACTTTCCAAAAGAATTTCTGCAAAGGTAAATATGTCCTAGGTTTGTATAGTGACCAGTTAAGCCCACATGTCCAGGTACAGACATGAGGATAAGTGATACAAATGTTTCTGCCATATCTTATTTAGCACTTAGATCTAGAAATTTCCTCATGAAGGCTGCTTGCAATGTGTCCCAAAAGTTTTATTCTATTGTTTTCATTTAGTTTTAGAAATTTATTTATTTTTTTGGTATATTCACTCTCTGGTAATGTGGTATTTAATGTCCCTGAGTTTATGTAGTTACTAATACTCATTTGCTGTTGATTTTAAGTTTTATTGCATTGTGGTCAGATAGGATATATAGATTTATCTAATACTTTTTTCTTTTCTATAGTAATTACATTTATTTTACATCCCAACTGCAGTTTCCCCTCCATGCTCTTCCCATTTCTTCCCCCTACATCCTCCAAGCCCCCCCAACCCAACCTGTTTTGGTTTAGAAAGGGGCAGGCCTCCTGTGGGAGTCAATAAAGCATGGCACATCAGCATTGCTTAACTTCTTTTTAATTTTTTGAAGTTTGTTTTTTGTTTCTGTGTATGATCTATTTTGTGTTTCAGCACATTTTCTGGTATTTGGTTGGAATATTCTGTAGATATTTTTAGATACATTTGATGTATGATGCTGTTTAATGGCAATGCTTCTCTGTTTATTGATTTTGTCCAGATGACCTGTCTAATGGACAAAGTGGGATACTGAAATTACCTATCATTTTTTTAGGATAATATCTTTCTTAAAGCACAGCAGCATGCTTTTTATAAAATTATGCCCAGCAATGTTTGCAGCATTATGTTAACGATTATAATGTCTTTTTTATAAATTGTTCCCTGGGTCCGAATCAAGTGTCTTTACAGTAATGTTCGTATGAGAGCTGCTTTGCCTATATTTAGGATAATAATACCTAATTCCTGGTCCTATTTGTCATTAGTACTTTTCTCCAGCCTTTCATTCTAAAATAGTACCTATCCTTGAACAACTAAGATGAATTCCTTTATAAGAGAAAGATTTTTTTTTTAAATTAATCTGTTCAGCTTACTTGTGTCCTTTGATTGGAGATTTAGGGCATTACTATTTAAAGCTATTATAGAAAGCTGTTTCTTTTGTGTTGTTATTTTGCTGTTTTTTTTTCTTTGCTTGCATTCTTAGTCCAATTGTCAGTATTTATAGCTTTCCTTATTTTCTTTTCATAGACTCTTGACTATGTTGGGTTTATTTCAAAGTATTACTCTCAATGTTTTCTGTTAGGGCTGGCTTGTTGGAAATGAATTCTTTCAGCCTTTTCATATCGTAGAAAAATTACTTATTCCTAAAAATGTGGCTGATCGTCTTGCTGGGTAAAGTATTCTTGACTTTTTCTCCATGGGAGAACTGTGCTTTTTGAAAGGAAGGGAAGAGAAAGTAGATAGAAGAGAAAGGGGAGGTTGGGGAGAGGTATTGGGAGGAGAAGGGGAAGGGAGGGAAAACTGATCTGGCTGGGAAAATGAATTAACTGACTAATTAGTAAAAGAATGAAAAATAATAAAAGTCAGCTGTTATTCCGAATGACCTGTCATTTCTCTTTATATATTCTCTTTCAATATCTTTTCTTTATTCAGTATATTTAAGGTTTTAATTTTAACATGCTGTGGGAATTTTTTTTCTGGTCCTATCTGTTTCCTGTTCTGTATATTTCTTGTGTCTTTTCTTTATTTCTGGAAATCTTTTATGAGCCTGTTGAAAATATGGTCTTTGTCATTTACCTGGGATTCTCTTTGTTCATCTATGGCTATAATTAATAGATTTTTGTCTTTCATGGTTTATCACAGTTTTGCATGCTCTTTGCTTGAGTAGTCCAGTTCCTCTATTTCTTCTTCAAGCTCTGATATTACTTTTTCTTCTTGATCTGTTCTACTCATAGCACTTCCCCTGAGCTTTCCAATTATGTCATTCAGGTTTTTCATTCCATCTTTACCTCATCTTGACTTTCCTTCTGTAGTTCTCTCTCTTTACTGAATTAATTTTTCAGATCCTGATTTTTCTTTGTCGTTTCATCCAGCTGTATATTAGCAGTTCCTTGAACTTCAATCAGGAGTTCATTCCTATCCTCTTCAAGTTCACTGAGGTATTTGTTTAACTACTTAAATCCTTTAATCATGTTTTAGACTGTTCTTTTAAATCATATCTATTGGGGTTCATGTAGGTGATTCTCACTTGGGAACATTTCTATAGGGCTGGGGGTTTTCTGAGGAGAAATATGTTGTTTTTGCCTTTCACATTGTTTCTGAGGAAAAATATGCTGTCTTTGCCTTTCACATTGTTTCTGAGGAGAAATATGTTGTCTTTGCCTTTCACATTGTTTGCATTTTTTTCAGTGTGACCCAGGCATGTGGACTTCCTTTGATGGTTGTTTTTCTGATGAAAGGTTTAGTTTGTGTCTGTTGAGTATAAATTTAACTTTGTTTTCATTGTTGCCTAAGCTATGTTGGTTTCACATCAGGTATGAAGTGGATCAAGTTAAATCACTCAGATACTCAGGACTGATTTTTGTTGTTGTTGCTGGATGGTTGTGGATAATTTCAATTTGGTGCTTACCCAGGAAGCACAAAACTAAGACAAAGGAGTAGATCTACCTTAGCTAGTTTGAGATAGAAGGTATGCTATTGTGAGCTAAGCTTCAAAGTGCTAAGATGGAAGAGGTGGGCTGATTTTTTGAGTATGCATGGACCTAGGAAAGACCATAGGTTGTGTTTCCAAGGTTCGGGCTAGAGTTAAGAGTAGTGCACATAAATAATGGAGTTCACCATAGGATAAGTCTAGAGAACTATGCCAGAACGACTGTGCTGATTCCTGATAAACATTTATATCCATCAGAATCAGTATAGGTATTTTTATAAGTCTTTTTTCTTGGCCATTTCTTTTCTCTCTAAGCCTGTTAACCACTTTTCTCCCATATTTCCATCTGTCGGTATTAGTTCCAATTTATGTTTTCCATGAAAAAATTGGGTAAACCTTACCCATAAAAGGACTTTTTAATATAATGTCTTCTTTAGAGATCTGAAACTTTAGAAGCATAGTATCTAACTGTCCCCAACATTTGCATTTACATACTCATAAATTAGTTAAAACTCTCTGATCACAGCAGAGAAGTTGTTTCCCTATGTAGAGAACGTTAGTCAAATGCAGAAACATACAGCTAGTCAAAGTGCAGAGAATAAGTATCTGAGAAGTGCTCAGCCATAAACAGTTATATCACAGTTCCTGCTCCTCATTCTCAGGCTCTGGGCTCATCATGGAAGGAGTGGAAAGGGCTGTAGGAATGAGAGGTTCAGTAGGACTGGAATAAAATAGTGTCTGTCATGACAGAACTGTCACAGTCATGGAGTGACAGCAACTGTTGTTGCCCAAACAAGATCCACAAGAGATCAAATTTGTCAACATTTGAACATAGTTGGTCTGTAGAGTGTGCGCCACAGAGAGAATCACAACTCCTACCCTTAGCTGCAGAGCTACTGGCAGTTGATGGCTTCTGTGGGATGGATGGAGAGTTAATTTTCTTTAAGGGTATAGTCTATTGTAGGGTGATCACACTCATAGTTAAGCCTCACACTAGTGCATGAGTGTATAAGCAGCACAGACTTGACCCAGTAAGTTCTAAAAAAAAAAAAAAAGAAAACCCGAAGTGGTTGTGGGGATAGGGATGGCCTGAGAGGAGTTAAAGGAAGCAACTGGGTTAATAGGATGAAAGTACAATGTGTGTGAATATGGAATTCTGAAGCAACTACTGAAATAATAATTAAATTTTATGGAAACATATATGAATAGGAAAATATTCTGTACAGGATATTCACATAAGTCTAATGGCTTCCAGATTGTTCTTACAGTTTAGACATTCAAGGTTTGTAAGGTAAAATGATGTTTTCTCTTAAAAAGAGGCAGCCATATCTATATTACTTTCTTCTTAGATTGTTATCTTGGTAAATTTATATCTTAAGTGCTCCCAAAGGCCCATAATTTAAGTTTATGTCCCTAGAATGCCACTATTGGGAGGAGGTGAAATCTAAAAGATAGAGCCGAGTGGAATGACTATTTTATGCATGTTATAGAACTGCTTTGAAAAGTGCTATTGTAACCGAGTCTTTGTTCTCAGAAGGGCAGTCAAAATAATCTGAAGTGTGTCATTCAAATCTACTCTTTTCAGTATGGTTTTAAAGATTTGTTACAAGTTGCAAGTTCTATTGACTTGCAGACTAAAAGACAGAGCTATTCTACTAAAAACTCTAGAAAGTAAGATTGTTTAGTGGGTATGGACGCTTTCTGCCAAATCTGATGACCTGAGTTTAATCCTTGGAAACCATATGGCAAAAACAAACAAACAAAATACAAACAAACAAAAAGCTTCCATAATTTATCTTTTAACATCCATACATGTATCATGGAATGTACACACGTACCCTTGTGTATAAGCACATACACTTATACATAAGGAATAATGATAATAATAAAAATAACAACAAAAACAACAACAGAGGCTGTACTACTTAATAGCTCTTTTCACA
The DNA here is from genome assembly GCF_000317375.1 of Microtus ochrogaster. Taxonomy (NCBI): domain Eukaryota; kingdom Metazoa; phylum Chordata; class Mammalia; order Rodentia; family Cricetidae; genus Microtus; species Microtus ochrogaster. The sequence continues at coordinate 12,876,074 of NC_022016.1, forward strand.
TAATAGAGGATTGACTGTAATTTGTTCTTCTTATTACAGACCATAATTTGTTATCTTGAGAGATCAAGGTTGGTGTTAGAGGGAAGTTATTAGAGAGGACTGGATTGTGTATACCTACAATATCTCCTGTGTGGCCACCTGAAAATATTTGAATTACTAGGAGACTATTTTCTGGATCAGCTATCCTTATTTAAGCAAGAGAAACAGAAGTTTACACACTGACACTTTAACTATTTTGAATCTTAGACATAGAACATCAAGGTCAATTTATGTTTTCAAAATAAGTGCAACATGTTTTTGGCTATCTTGTTAGATCAAAAATAGAAGACAGCTCTTGAACCTAGAACATTAAATATGGCAAAATTTAGCTTTTCTTGATTGCAAGCTAGCGACCAGCAGTCTACTTGTTGACCATGAACAATAGGGCAAAGGAGCATGATATCACTGAGCTTCCTATGCTGCTGCTTCTAAACCAGAATGTGAAGAGGGTTTAACTTATGGCTCTTCCCTCTGTTTCTCCTACCTCCTATTTTCCACTCCTGTTGCTCATCAAAATCTTTTAACCAGGTGTCCACCAGACACCTTAAGAAACAGAGCTCTCAACAAGCATCTGTTTTCTGTCATCCCAGCTGATAGTTTATTTTCAGAATCCTGGAATTTCTGCTCTTGCTTAATCTTTTATCTGGGAGCAAAACATATGAGGCAGGAGCAGGAAGCAAAGTTTGCAAATTCTCTTGGATCCTGTCCTAAGTTTTGCCATTCTAAAGTGTGTGTATGTTGGAAGGGGGACAGGCAGAGGCAGTTGTCAAGCTTCAATCTGTGACCCAATGTGCCAAATTCCCTAGAATTTTCAGCTAAAATATAACTTCTCAGGTCTCTAAAAGTGGCTGAAAGATGATGCCGGGTGGAACTCACAAAGAATTTGCCTGTTTTAAAATGAATCAGTGTTTTGAAACAGGATGTAGAAAATCAGAACCAGACAATAGTGAAAATCTAGGAAGCATGGCCAAGTTTAAAATTAATTGCAGAATTTTAGTTTCTTCTGCAAGTTAGTTTTCTGAAAGCTGTAATTATTCAGAGAATATGCAATAGGTGAAAGACTTATTGTCAAGTAAGCATATTTCTCTTCAAACATGTGATCAATTTATTATATGTTCTCCACAATATACATTTTTATCTTTTTGCTCCCCTTCCTGTGAATGTTGTTAATACGAATTGCAGCGGGAAAAAAAAAACTAACAATATAACATAGGCTTTGATAGTAGAAGATCCAGGTTTTAATATAATTATGGACAAAACTTTCATCATTCATAGCCTCCATTTTATCATCCACAAGATTGAAATGATAACCACTATTATATATCTCCTAGGATTTCCGTGAGAATCAAAACATGTCTTATATCAAAGACCCATTGACAAAACTAGTCAGATTGCCAGCCGTTATTTCTTCTTTATTGGAAAGTCCTAAGGTAACTGATACCTAGTCTGATGATTAAAACTTGAAAGCTATTTCTATCCTCTGAAAGGCAGAATTTAGAGCAGGATTGCAGTGAGTTTATTGGGCTTTACTTCCTGATATGATCTCATGGATTCTGCTTCTGGATTTTAGGTTAAACCACAGTGGAAACACTACTGTTTTACTCTTTTTAGTCCTATAGCATGGTGTGTTTACAAATAGGGCCCAGATAACCCCTTGATGGCAGTTGGACTATTCCCTGCCCAAGTGAAAGATGTTCTCATTTGTTCTATCTCCTGCCTTTTGAAAACTTAACTATTTTTGGCTACTTGGCCTTACAGGCCTTTGATCAGAAAAAATTTCTGTGACATATTAATTACTAGATTGACCATTAGATTGACCATTAAGTTGCTTAGTGTCCAGAACATACTAACTCTTAGTTTGTTTCTTCATCTGCAAAATGATGAGAATACTAGTCAATCACGTGACAAAATTATTAGGAACAGTGAAGATGTATTGAATGTAGTTATGTTCAACACCTGCTCATTTCAGTTTAAAAATAATAAGCCTTTACTTAATATTTTCTCATCCATTTTAAAATTCTGTTTCACTTGATACAGGTTATGCTTGTCTTCTTAGCTAATGAGTGTTTTGTGACTCATTATGTCTGTAGACTCGTCCACAACTAGATTATAAATTTGTCAGCTACTACAAATATGCTTGCCCTAGATTTCTCTGATCTCTCCGCCCCACACTAGCTCTTCTTACTGCTTCTCATTGATTGGTTTCTTTCATTTTCTCTCTCTCTTTCTTTTTCAAGACAGTGTTTCTCAGTGTTGCCTTATATGTCTTGGAACTCACTCTGTATACCATGCTGGTCTCAAACTCTTAGAGATCTACCTTCCTCTGCCTCCCCAGTGCTGGAATTAAAGGTATGTGTCACTGCTAGTAATTGATTGTTTGTATTTATTTATTTTAAATTTACCTACCAGATCCAGTTTCCCTGCATTCCCCTTCTCCCTACTCCTATCTACCTCCATCCCCCAATCCACTTCTCAGAAGTGGTAAAGTCATTATCGGGGTGTCAACATAGACTAGTATACCACGTTGAGGTAAGACCAATCCCCTCCTCACTGTATCAAGGCTGAGCTTCATATCCCTCCATAGGGAATGGGCTCCAAAAGTCAGTTCATGCCCCCAGGATAAGTCCTGGTCCCACTGCCAGCTCCTCCCCAAACAGATCAAGGCACATAACTGTTACCCATATTCAGAGGGCTTAGTTTGGTCCCATTCAGAATCCTCAGCTCTCAGTTCAGAGTTTGTAAACTCACAATAGCTCAGGTCATCTGTCTGTGGTTTTGTCCAAACATGATCTTGACCCAACTTGTTCGTATGATCTCTCCTCCCTCTCTTCAACTAAGCTCCAGGAGCTCACCCAAGTGCTTGCTTTGGATCCACTTCATCTGCTGCCTTCATTTATTGGATTAAGGTTCTATGGTGACAATTAGGGTAGTCACTAATCTATTATAGGGGAGGTTAGTTCAAACACTCTCTCCACTATTGCTAGGAATATTATCTGGGGTCATCCTTGTGTATTCCTGTGAATTCCCTAGCACCTGATTTCTCGCCAACCCCATATTGGATCCTTCTATTAAGATATCAGTCCGAACACACTGAACCTGATAGAAGAGAAAGTGGGAAGTACCCTA
>NC_022016.1:12879518-12915550 GCF_000317375.1 Microtus ochrogaster
TTTCTGGGTCTGGGTTACCTCACTCAGGATGTTTTTTTTTTTTTCTATTTCCATCCATTTTCCTTCAAATTTCAAGATTTCATTTTTTTAAACCTCTCAGTAACACTCTATTGTGTAAATGTACCACATTTCCTTTATCCATTCTTTGGTTGAAGGGCATCTAGGTAGTTTCCAGGTTCTGTTTATTACAAATAGTGATGCTATAAACATAACTGAGCAAATGTCTTTGTGGTGTGATTCTGCATTCTTTAGGTATATACCCAGGAGTGGTATTGTTGGGTCTTGAGGTAGATTGATTTCCAATTTCTGAGAAACTTCCATACCGATTTCCAAAGTGGCTGTACAAGTTTGTACTCCCACCAGCAGTGGAGGAGTACTACCCTTACTCCAAATCCTCTCCAGCATAAACTGTCAATTTTTTGGCTTCTTGATCTTCATTTTAATGGTTCTGTTACACAGGCTGATCATGTTAGCTTCTTCTGTCACTCTTAGAAATCAATACAGTCTTGGACTAAGAAAGGAGATATTAGTAGAAAAGGGAAATAAAATAAAGGAAAGAAACTGATGGATGGCTGTGGCCCCTTTGAAGGACAATATCTGATCAGAGAATGTCTAAAATGCATGCCTGATACTAGGTCCTCTGACAGATTCCCCAGATTCTTCATGGAAAGAGATTTCTCTGGGAAGTCTTTTTGTATGTCAAAATATGAGTGGCAGTTATCATTTCTTCCTGCCTAGCTCTCCAATTTTCAGCCAGGCCTGTGCTCCATTGGATATTTTTCTGCTTTGCACTTTTGCTTGTATGACATATTAACTCGAGTTGAATATAGCACTTCACCTACCCATCCATACTTCTTATCCATATTAACACTATTGAAGAATAGTTTTAATTTACAATAGAACAAAATTTTGAATACAGATTAATGTAGTCAATGAAGTATTATTTGTATAAATGTTCAGCTAAGGAAAATTTTATTATTTTGTTCTTAAAGATAAATGTATAGTCTCCTTTAGATGGACAGAAATAATCATTGGGGTTTATTCTAATTCCTTGAACTCTGGGAGAGCCTTTACAACGTCAACATGATCAAGAAAGTCTACTACTTTTTCTGCATAGCAAATTTAAGCTTTGTAACTTTTGTACTCATTATATTTCTATCCTTTTAGTATAAATACTCAATGGTTGGATCTTGAGATAAACAAGGACTCATGGTGGTAGATTTTCCTGGCTGTCAGCATCAGGCCCCTTTAATGACAGAGAATGGGTTTGGGAGGGTTAATATCGATACTCAAATACTACAGAAATAGAGAAAGAATAAGTACCATAGAGCTCCAGGCTTTATACTCTGGGATAAAAGAAGCAAAGCCCTGAGGGGCCTCCTAAAGGAAGAGTCAGAAATAGAAGTAGATGCACTTGCTGAGGGAAGGCTCAGAGCTCTTTCAGGAGTGCTGGAAGCAGTGCAGTGACCTATTTTTTCCATCCTGGTTTAGACCTGATCAGGGCCTTGAAGTTCCCTAACTTAAATCTACTTGCAACTTGATTTTCAGGAAAGAAGAGAGAAAGAGATAGAGAGCAATGGAAGAAAGGAGGGAAGGGGGAAGTGAAAGAGATTACACATATGCATATAGAAGAGAGAGATACTTGCATTCTATACTTCCCTAAAGGTTACGTTTCATCCTCTTCATTCTGCCATTATGACGTTATGTACTTTGTTAATAGTACTTCCATTTCAAAGTATTTTTATCCTCTCAATCATGCTTATGGAGGAAACATGTTAAATATGGTTTTTGGCTAATCATGGCTTACCACATATACATATAGACAAAAATATATAAAACTTTCAAATATACTTGCATGCTACTTCTTGTTGCTGTTGTGAAAATTATGGTTCTTTTGTATCGGAAGCGAGCTTTGAAAAAAATACTACTTATTATGTTAGGGGCATGGGAATCAGAAAATGTAGTAAAGAATGAGAAGTTGCAAACAAAAATAATAAAACAGAAACATAGGATAGTATTGGGAGGGAGTTCCAGTGAATACAGAAATCGCCTGTGTTTAATTTCCCATACACTTTTATACTCAGTATAAAAGGGGGAAGAAGGCAGCAAAAGACTTCTTTAACATGATACAAAGGACAGTTCGAACAGTTAATTGCTTCAAAACATTGAGACATCAAGTCATTAACATTCTGTTGTTTAGGCAGTGAAGCCATCCTAGACTAAGTATCCTATAGGCAGCCGCTTCCCAGGTTAAACCTCCGATTACAAAAGAAGGAGCAGAAGTATGATTGCATATCTTGACGGTTTGACAGGATGTAGTGGATCTACCTGTATGGGTCATCCAATTATCTTTGCAGTCCCTTACTCTATACCTTACCTCTGTGGTTATATCATTTGTAACCTGCTTATAGATGACTTTACTGCTAATGTCTACATATAAGTGCATACGTACCAGATTTGTCTTTTGGGGTCTGGAATAACTCATTCAAGATTTATTTTCTAGCTCAATTTATGAACTTGGGAATTTTTTGTTTTAATTTTCTTAAAGAGGTATAAGTTTATTAAAATCTTTAAAAAAACCCACAGCTACGGAATACTGCAGAGTGACTTATTTACAAGTTTTATGCTAGGATTCAGATTTTAATTAGCTTTTCTTAGAAAAACTTTTTCTTCTAGAAATATCAATATTTTAAATATTTTGGTATAAGATCAATGGCAACATTTAAATGAATGACCCAGTTAGAAGCAGATTAACTAATTCTTTTTAAATGCTTTGAATGGAAGCCAGGATGCCTTGGCTCATGCTGTTAATCCCAACAGTTGAGAAGTAGTTGGACCTTTGTGAATTCAAGGCCACCCTGCCATAAAGAGAGAGTTTCAGGACAGCTAGAGCTACACAGGGAATCCTTCTCTCAAGGGAAAAAGATGCCTTAAATGGTAACTATTGTTTAAACATAAATTATCACAAAATTACTCTTCTGGCATTTTCAGACAATATCTTTTCTTAGAAAGGCAGACATGAAAAACTAAAACAACACAGGAACATTCCTCCATTTAAATACATGCTCCCATGTACTGTAAAGGTTGAGTTAGGGTTTTCAGAGCTTCTGGAGTTCATCTTTACCCTAGGTGGTAATCAATTTCTGATGTGGGTGATGTGCAATTTCACATCATTCTCATGAACCATTAGAGTTTTCTCCAGGTTTCCAGTGACTGTGCTGAAGCAGTAGAGCACAATGTCCTCTTTGATACAGTAGATTGACTCACCATGGGGGAGAGGGCACATCAAATGAAGTCACCACCTTCTTTATTACCAGAACTAAATCTCTGACAGTCTGCCCCTACATGTTCATGATGATCACTGTGTTTTATCGGTTGCATGAAATGAAGAGCTATGGATTTTTAGGAAGCACAGTCATGATATTGATAGTAATATCTGTCCCTGTAGCACTATACAGAGATTTAAAGGTATTTGAACATTCTGTGCTCTTCATAGTCCATACCTTCACAGTGCCACTAGAAGACGCACTAATAATGTAGTGTCCACCTTGTATAAATGTTGCCTCATTAACAAAGAAGAAATTATTTCAAATTCCTTTGGTGTTTTCTCAGATGTTAAGCCATAAATTCTTTTTCTTTGATCAAAAGATGCACTAAGGATCTCACTGCTTTACTTAGAAAAGCTTAGACAGGTGACACTTTTACTATGTGACCTTTCAAATCTTGTTAAACACTGTCTATCCTGACTCTTCCACATCTGATAATTCAATATTGGGCTCTAGGTACTAACATTTCATTATCTCTGCTGAAACACATACAGAGAAGAGAATAATCAATCAGCATGAAGTTACCTGGGACTGATACTTAAGATCCTTCCTGATATTTTCAGGAGTGAAGTTCGCCATTTCATTACATCCATCAACAGATCCAGTGATGAGATACTGGCCATTTTGAGGGAGCTGAGCACACTACACATGGCATTTCTGACCAATTTTAATATGCCTCCTCAGTTGTGTGGTAAACTTTTCTTCTTTCACGTGTTTGACAGCTGTTTTGTTTCAAAACACATCTATGGTCACACCAGGAGGAACCAACCCCTGGTTCCATTCAACACATGTCCCAACAACGCCATGAGACAAGATGGAGGCACCACAATGACTTTTTCAGTTAATGCCGGGCAATTACTACTCTCTTTTTCTCTTGGCTACTTTCATCTGGATATACCTCACCAAAATTAGCAGGACCTGGCTAGAAGGTTTTCCCAAAGAATACAGCCCTCTAGTTGTGTTAGCTTTAACATAATGATGGGGACTGTCTACCTCAGTGGCCTGGCAATACTCAATTCACAAAACTCTATCAATTCCTGAACAACGTGTTCATAGATATCGACAAAGGTCTTGTCTGGAAATTCCAGACTCTATAGTTTGTAAAACAGTATCCTAATGGCCACTATTAATATCATCCACAAAACTTCCAATTCTATCTACAATATTCAAAGAGACAGTAGTCTCCTATAAGATAGACAACACCCGATGGAAACTGTTCTTAAGTACTGCATAATAAAATGAATTACATTAGAAGACTTGATTTCAATAAACATAGAGTTATGACTCCAGGTCCAGATCCTACTCAGCACATACTCTGTTATAAAACACTTCATGACACCTCCAGTGACCCCCATGATTTAATTTTTTTCAACTTCATCTCACCCATGAACTTTCTAATTGGTACACCAAGACTTTTGGTACATATGTTGACAAATTTGTTTAAAAATTTTCTGTGTATATCTCAATTTCTCTTTTCCTAACTACTGATTTCCTTTACCCCAATTTTCTTTGTGAGCAAGTTTTAAATTTTGCTGCCTTCAAGTACCAGCAGTCACTTAGATGCATCATGATCTAGAAGAAATTATAGGATTTTCAAATTCATGATCTTCTGTTCTCCCTTGAGTGCTAGTATTGAGTTATACACTACTACATCTGGTTCTCACTTTCTACCCATGGTTGTGAAGCTCATGGCAAGTTGATAAGGTGGACAAAGAGACTGGTGGTTAGTTGTAGCAGTTCTACATTGATTCCCTAATGTGACTTCTGAAATTATCATTTAAAATTTTGTAGATATAAAATTTAAAGAATCTAGTGTCTAGTTTTTAAGCAAATGGCCTTCTGGATTCTCAAGTCTGTGAAATGTGCTAGTTTTGATCTTAGCTTGTAAAAGGAGTTTTCTCTTCCTTCTGCCAGTTTACAAATAAACACTCAGAGGCTTATATTAATTATAAAAATTTGGCAGATGCCTCAGGCTTATTACTAACCAGCTCTTACTTTTAATCAACCATTTCTATTATTTTGTATTTTACCAAGAGGCTCCTGGATTGCAACCTTACATCTTGCTTCTTCAGCAGCTGCTGGCATCCCCCTCAACTCCATCGACTTTCTCCTTCTCTTCAGTTTGGCTTTCCTGCCTGGCTATATTTTGCCTTGCCATAGGCCAAAGCAGCACTATTCATCAACCAATAAAAGCAGCACGTATTTTTGGCATACAGAAGGGCATCCCACATTTTTAGCTCAGCTGGGAAATTTTTTTTGGTACAAACTTAAGAAAAAGCAACATAAGTGTCTAAGAGATAAAAAAAATTAAACTCTACTTAATCCTTCTGCTTTTTTACATGTTATCTGATTCCTCTTGAAGCAAAAATAGGTTGCCTGGTTGTTGTTTTTTTTTGAAATATTTTACAATATTAGTTACAATAGAAACAGATTTTACTTTGGGAAAGAAAAGTAAATGTTTATGTCTGACTTATTCAGATGAAGGAGTTCTCTAGAAGACCTAAGGGTTGTATGAACTGGATAAAAATCACTCCATGGTTAGTGGATTTAATGTGGCATTTTTTGTCATTCTCTGCTATGTGAGGGATATGAAAGAGTCACAGGCTTGTAACAAAGTAATGAGCTTCTGTGCAGTGACCTCTAACAGGGCTCAGTGAAAATAATCCTTCCAAAGCATGTTTACATAGTGACTATTTGGCTGTTAAACAAATACAATATTTAATAGGCCCAGAGTGATCTGCTTACATAGAAGCCTGTTATGAGTAGAAAGAACATGCCAGAATATTAAGAAATTAATATGTGGCTTCTACAAGCAATGATCCTTGAAGAGAACAACAGTTTGTGGAAGATAAGATAAATGCCACCTGCTGCAGTGGCTCCAAGGGACAATCCGGGATGTGGTATCCTCTGAAACAAATGCAGCTTTCCAGATCTTGAACAGCCAGCTGAGGTGGAACACTGGGAAATGAGTTAACTATTTGGTTTTTCCCTGGCTACTCATCCCCTACATCACTGGGGATGACTTTGTGCAAGTTGCAACAGCTGGTGTTTTCATGCCACGAAGCTTGCGCCCAGTTGCTGTAGCACCCAAAAGATCTCTGTGGAACCTCAGAGATAGCTGTAAATTGTATTTTCCATTCCCTGTGTATTACTCTGTGCAAGGCTTAGTGCTCAAGCACTTTACATCTCTTTAGGAGAGAATATGTCATTGTCCCCAGTGGGAGGTGTGTTTGTTTATAATCTCCACTTTAAAATTAAGAAGCTAGCAGTTCAAAAAGCATAAATGACCGATTGAAGGTCCTAACACTTATAAGATATAATTGAGATTCCCATGTTTTGTACCATATGTTGTGAACATAAGGAGGCCAGATAATCACTGGACAAGCAACTTCTTATGCATATGATGCATATGTCATTGTTCAGGAACAAATATGTGATCTCTCTAAGGGGACATACATTTCTTTGACAATTGCATCTTCCATAATGCCAACAAAGTAGCAGGTATTTAAGAGAATACTTGTTAATTTGAGGTGTTTAAATTCCAACCCTAATCCTTATATAATATTGTTCTCATATGAAGCAGTGAGAAGTTATAACACATCACTGTGTTCTAGTCTAGAAATATTCTGCGGCAACACAAACATTAGTATATAAGTATTTCTGGGACGGTATCCTGTTCATTGTTTCTGATTTTTGACTTAGTTTTGCTATTTGAGAAATGAATGATATAAAGAGAATCAGAAACACTTTCCTAAATCTAGTTGAAAGAGAGTTTAGAGAAGGATAAGGCAGGATTTTCCGATGACAGGTTGAAGATTTGGGTAGCTGTTGAGATAAGCAAAGGCAAGGGGGAAAAAATCCTTTAGCCATTAGATTGTCTTATAGTCATCTACACACTGCTTTTGTGGCACTGGGGATTCAATTAAGGCCAGTGACCATACTAGCCAACTTCTCTACTCTATGTGTAGCCCATGGGGAGGCTTGTAGAACTAATTATTTTTTATGATGTAGCTTCAATTGATTTCCTTATGAGGTGTAGATAACTGTCTGGATGATTAAAACATGCACTACTCACATATACACAGTACTTTATGGTTTACAAAGCCAAATTTCGCTCACTTCCCACAGTAACAACATGATGGAGGACATGAGGGCTGGAGAAATAGTGTAAGACTTATTTCATGAAGGTTTAAAGACTCTTACACAACCACACAGCTGTACATAAGCAGGCCACCGTAGGAGTCCAGATTCTGATACACTTGACTATGGGACTGCTCTTCAGGCAATCTTTGCAAACAGTAGAACAAGTCACATAGAATGTATACAATCAATCTAATGATTTACCTAACTAAACATTTTATTTTAACTCCTGGGAGCCACAAATATTTCATTAACTAGTGTCTGTTTTAACTAGAAAACTGGGAATGCATCCAAATAGCCCAGCCTCTATTTAGTAGCCAGTCAGAGTTTGGCCTTTCACAACTTTAAAAAACTCCTTCTTGAATCTTATCATATGTTATGGACTATCCAGCTCTTAAGGAATAACAAGTTACATGTGGTTTTTTCGTTGCTGTGTTAAGAACTTTCTTTACTTGCTGTTTTAAATAACTGCTTCTCAGGCCTATGTATTCCCCAGCCCAGGTTCTCTTCCCACCCTCTATGCTATAGTCCTCAGAAAGACTGAGCTGAGACAGCCTCGCAGTTTCTGCTCTCCATACTTCTGATATTGCACAGGACCGCTCCTTGTTCTTAGGTAAAATATTTCAGTATGAAGAACCTTGGGTATGCTTTGGAACTACACTGCTGCCTATTTGCTGAAATAAAAACGGGAGCACAGCTTTCTCCCTAAATTCCCTGATAGCTTAAACAAAGTGTATTAAAGATTGCAATTACAAAATTCTTGACTGCCTTTTGATTATGTCCTAATAAAAATTTGCACAATCAAAAGAATTCTGTGATAGTCCAAATGAAATCACTACATCACTGATATGTAAACGTGCTCTTCCAGATTGAATCTTTTCTAAAGACTGATCTTGCAAAAGTGTACATGTTCGTGTGGAAAAGATTAATGATTTAATTATTTTTATGCAAGCTATCCCTCATGTAGATTGTTTTCCTCAACTTGACTATGTTAATTAATAAAAACAACTACTCAATACTCCTTCTGTAAGAGTTTGTGGTACAATTAATCAGGTACAATTATCAATAAAGACATAGTGAATGTCTGTGTGTTCAGACCCTAATGGAAACAAGATATATTTGACAATAAACTGAAGTACACAAAGTTCCTTTTGGTGCATGCTTCCAGAAGGAAATAAGGCTATGGGTCTTAGGAGGCTCAGACTGTCAATAGAAATATAGTTGTTCTATTAATTAAATATCCAGACAATATGATTGAATATGAAATAATCCATTTGTGTGAACATTATTTCGTGTCATGTCTGAATTCTTCCTAGACTTTGGCCTGGATTTTGCTAGTTTTGTAGTAAGATATTCAAGTTGGAAAGCTTGCACCCTCTCAGTCTCTTTGCCCCACTCTGGTTGACAGCATTCCTTTAGGAAAGTAAAAAAAAAAAATACCAAGAAGACTTCTTGCAGTCAAAAGTCTTCATTTGTTTAGATCATTAATTGATTCACTGTGTAGAAGGTTGTAAAAACAGAATGCATGTAAAATAGCTAATTTATTTGCAAGCAAGTAGGAAACAGGTGAAATGATTATCACTGGCAATGTTCTTATAAAATAGTCTCACTATAAAATTAGACTTCTATGTCATCTGCCAGGGATGAAGTCTTATATTAAATATAACGTGACTCAGAAAAAAAAGCTCTTTTTTTTTTTGATAGAGAGCAGATTTAACAGTTAGCACAGAGTTTTGTTACCTGTATATGGTTGGCCTATGCTACTAAACATTAAAGAAAGAAGTTAAGTTATGTAGATGGATTCCTGAAATTTTAAGTTGAAGAGAAGTTGGAATTAGGAAATTTGATAAATTACAGCTTTAGGTTAAAATGCTGTGACTTTCAATATACTTTATTATTAATATTCAAAGGGAATTTGTAAATAGTGAAGAGTCATTCACATTATGACATTCAACAATGTTTTCTATACAATAAATGGTTATCCATGGATGTTTTCTTGCTGCCAGCAATCACTGAAATCTTTTTAGTTAAGGAAAATAATTCATTACTCAGGAAGAGCTAAAACATAGCATACACCTGGTAACAAGACGTTTATTCCATCATGAGGCAGAAATTAGTTTTAATTGAACTTCCCTGTTCATGGGTCATGGTAGGAGTGGAGAAGAAACAGAACAGCATGAAGAAAAAAAGGTGTTGCAGTCTTTTTAATGTCCCATCATTACAGAGTGGGCAGGCTTCCCACAGAAGATGACGAGCTAGCTGAAATTTCATCGAATCCTTACTATGTGCCAAACATTAGAGGTTTGATTTAAAAACTAGTAAAGTTTCTGCTGTCAAGGAGCTTATAGTTAATTGGAGTGAGTGAGATAGATGTATAACAGAAGGAGAAAAAGCAAATTAGGTTCTGCTGAGTAAAGTTCATCAAAGTTCAATTGGAAAGACAACTGATTCAGCATGGGGCCACAGTGATACTCTTTAGTTTTAAAGATTTATTTTCTTTTTACTTGTGTGTGTGTGTGTGTGTGTGTGTTTCTGTGCCATGTGCACATGGGTACCCAGGGAAGCTGGAAGCAGGCTTTGAATCCTTTGGAACTGGAGTTACAGGTGGTTGTAACCAGTTTATGCCAGATTGTGAGAGTTGGCAGTGTTCACATCGCCGCAGCTATGTGCATGGCAGTGCCGTGCTGCTGGCTTAAAACCAACTATGATGACAGTATTTATATGACAGAAATTGGCAAACATTGCAAGCATGAATTTCTCCCAGAGAATGAATCGTTAAACATTTACCAGCATCCTACGGCCTGTGAGTTGGAGAGTCTATAAGATTGTGGAGAAGCGGGTAGCTGGGATGAATCTTGTAGACATGTTAGAAAGACGTTACTGGATTCACAGGAGAGGGTTTTCAGGGGTTAGGGATGGAGGGAGATATTTTTTATTTTTTAAAAAATTATTTTTCCATACTAGCCCCAGTTCCCCCTTCCTCCCCTTCCCCAAACCTCTGTTCTCTACTTCTCCCCCCATCCACTCCTCAGAGGAGTTAAGGCCTTCTCTCTTGGGTAGTGAACAAAGTCTGATATGCCAACTTGAGGCAGGACTATGCCCTTCCCCTCTGTGTCAAGGCTGATCAAGGCATCCCACCATAGGAAATGGGCTGCAAAAAGCCAGGTCAAGCAACCAGGCTAAGTCCTGGTCTCACTGCCCGGCTCCGCCACTACCATCAGCACAACAGATCAAGCCATATAACTGTCAGTCACATTCAGCGGGCTTAGTTTGACCCCACGCAGGATCCCCAGCTGTCAGTCCAGAGTCTGTGAGGATAGAGGTATATTTTAGAAGACAGTGAAAAATGAAATTCATCAAACATATTTTGAATGTTTAAAAACTCTAATGTTTTAGTTACTTACTGATCTTTGATGTCACATTCTGGATTTTATTAATTTTGTATTTATGCAATTTTACGCATGAACAACATAAATCTTCTATAAATAAATCTTAATATTTAGCAAATTTTCCATATTACTTATCTGGACAGAGCCAACAATTATCACTACTCACATGCCAAGAGCAATGTCAGGAATTCAGTATGAGTATATATATATATATATATATATATATATATATATATATATATATATATATATATATATATGCATGTATTTCATGGAATGGGAAACTAAGAAAAGAAACAGAGGAGGAATTGACTGACTTTCATAAAGTTCTTAGAGTATGTAAACTTGGTTAGCTTCTTGACTCTTTTTCTGGAGTAGCCACTGTGAACAATCTCTAATAGATGTCACATATTTCCTTCAAATGTCTGTGATCTGAATGAAAGCATCCGATGGGTTGTACTATCAGACTGCCATAGTCACTTTCTGGGAGGCAGAAGGAATATTTATATTCCTGAAGCTTCCCCACCAGGACATGACCTTGTTTTCTGTCGATTGTTTGATTCACCTAAATAGGAGGGGAGTGTAAACTGAACAGCAGTAATGATGGGTGTTTCCTGTTACATGTGTTAGTTTCAGCGGGAAAATATGACTATAGAAAGCAGTGATGGCCTTGATCATAGGAAACACTATGCAGACAAAGTATGCTATTATCCTAATAGGAATGAGTCTAATTAAAGTGCATTTATTTTTCAAGGTCCATCGTCTTTTTTAAACCTGCTATTTTCACACAGAGAAATTGTGTAACTCTTGGCTTGTATGATTGAGCAGGAACACTCAGACACCGGGCGACTTCTTTTTCAGAGAGTGGCTTTGCAATTCAGAAGATATGAAGAGGTTTTCTCTGGCTTTCAGCCTTCCAATCTATTTTGATCATGGAGGTTAATAACGCTGAAAAGCACTCAGAGTATATAATGCTGCAGAAGAAATGAGAGTTCTGTGTTTTATGACTGGGACATGACTAGTAATGTATCTGCTGGGAAAGTTGCCGTTCAGAATAGAGTGATGAAAATTGAATTCCATCAATTCTTAGCCATTCATCCCTTCCCCCACTCTCTCATTGTGTGTGCCTTTTATTTTACATGGTAAAGGAATCTTCAGAGCCTATATCTGAGCAAGCTTCATGTTTTTTGGGTTATCACTATTGTGTTATTTACTCATTTGGCTACAGTAGAATTTCCTGGGAGCTTTAAAGAGCTTGAGGCTCCTTGGAGAAGAATACAGGCTTCAGTATTGTTTTAAAGCTATGTTAATAGTTCCAATGAGTGCTCAGGAATGAGAATGAGTGTAGTGGGACCTTTGAACTTTTCAGGAATTAGCTTTGCTCACAAGAGCAGTGAAGATTGTCCTCACTCACTCTCTCATTCTCTCCACCCTTCTTTTCTTCTCTCTGAATGAAACAGTCATTTTTGTAATACACATTCTGCAGTATAAACATGGGTGTGAAATTCCAGGCTTCAGCTATTACCCTGAGCAGATTACTTCAGCGCTCTGGTTTTCAGCTTCCTTGCCAAAGTCAATTTTTGCCTCATGGTGTTGCTGGAAACATTAAACAAGCAATTTAATTTTAAGCTCTTGGGTGTAATACCCTGCATACAGCAAATGTTTAGTGAATTGTATTTTACAGACTGTAGAATTTTCAGAGTGTTTTTATACTTAGTGTCCTACCATACTTTCAACACAATTCTTTGTCACTAGCAAGTCTATAATTTCCTATCCCATTTTATAGCAGAAGACTTTGGGATCCAGGAAGCATGATGTTTATCCTCCAACATATAGAATTTTTTTCTTGAGTGTTTTTTTTCTTGATTATATACCATGTCTGGGAAATAATTTTTTTTTCCTCATTGTTTTCTTGGCCAGGATAAGTGGCAACTCATCTTTAATATATCCCTTGTCTCTCATTCAGGTCAAAGCAATAAATGTCTAACGAGTCCAAAGGAATATCAAAGATTTTAGGAGTAAAAAGTTAACTACCAGTTCCTTTAGGCTCTGTTGGCATTCCCATCTTTATATTGCTATGGTTAAAAATGTACTTTCAGACAAAAGATTTATTATCAATTATATGACACCTCATTTTGCCTTTAATTGCTATAATAGTGGAATACAAAGAGAAAATGTTTGTCTCATCATTTTGAAGAGAATTTTTGAAGAGATTTTAAGTTATAATTTGATGGAAGGATCCCAAAAAATGCTGGTTTGTACCATGAAGGGCATAGCTATAGATTAATATCTGTTATTGGTAGAAATTTCAATTATCTTGATCCAATTCAGTCAATTGTATTTGAAACTAAATTTTTATTTTTATTCCGTTTCTGCTGTAATCTCAGGCCCTGGCCTCCATCTTTGGAAGCTCCCCTCCCACAAAAGATCAAGGCCACTCCCACAGGCTATTTAAACTGCTCCCCAGAAACTAAACACCCGGTCTTCCCTCGTGGTCCTGTTGGCTTTCTGTTGCCCCTCCTTGGGTCACCTGAGAGTACAGATTAAACTTGGAAATCTTTTAATTTGGTTTGATTTGGTCTGATTGTAATTATTTGCGTGGGTGGAAAGGGTCGTTTTTAGGAATATTTCTAACATTTTTGAAGGTCCCATTTTGAAGGGTGGGGGTGGGGAGTGGTGCTGTTTTTCATCCAGGCTCAAGGCCATGTGTTGGAAATGCCCTTATTGCACCCACCCTCCGCCAGCTAAAATTGGCTTCCAGGCTATGTAGGCTTCTACTCGATGAGTACCCCCTCTTTTGCTTATGCTCTTAGAGTTTGTAACACCCATTCATATTTACTTTTGTCAATTTTCAAGCTTTTCACTGAGATTGCAATAGCGCTGTGAAAGTCCAATCCGAGCGGCTGAGTCAGGCTTAGCAGAGGTAAAATTGCAGGGCTAGGGACGCCTACCACTCAATTATCACAACCCTGTTTTAGGCTCAAGGGTTGTCCCAGTGGACATACTGTGATAGACTTGAGCCCCACAATTGGGCATAGGCTAACAAATGGGTTCCTGCAATTTAAAGCCAGATCCATATTG
The DNA here is from genome assembly GCF_000317375.1 of Microtus ochrogaster. NCBI lineage: Eukaryota > Metazoa > Chordata > Mammalia > Rodentia > Cricetidae > Microtus > Microtus ochrogaster. Next base: position 12,893,455 of record NC_022016.1, read on the forward strand.
CCCCTGGGCTGCCTCCTATAAAATCTTTATAAATTGAAACTGTCTGGTACAATCTGTCCCAAAAGGCTAGTTTCTCTATGCACTAAAATTTGGCCTCAATACGACCTTGAGAATGCGATACAATGGCCACCAGAGGGAACATTTGAGTTTTCCATTCTCCGGGACCCAGAAATTTTTGCCGCTATGGGGATAAATGGACAGAACTCTCTAAGTCCACAGTTTCTGGGCACTGCACTCTTATCTCTCCCTCGGTAGCCAGTGTCTTGCAGTACTGATTTTGGTCATCAGGGTCACAGCGCCTCCAGATTCCTGGCCATCTGGGAATTGGGATCCTGATAGTTCCGCTATGACCAGGCATCTACAGGCACTGGCCCCTCCCCCACTCCTTCAAACTCTTACTACTCAACCCCCTCCTGTTGCTTTCATTGGTTAATTAATAAAGAAAACTGCTTGGCCTGGTAGGGCAGAATTTAGATAGGCAGAGTAGACCAAACAGAATGCTGGGAAGAAGGGAAGTGAGTCGGACACCATAGCTCTCCTCTCTGAGATGGATGCAGGTTAAGATCCTTTCCGGTAAGATACCACATCATGGTGCTACACAGATTAATAGAAATGGGTTAATCCAGAAGTGAGAGTTAGCCAATAAGAGGCTGAAACTAATGGGCCAAGCAGTGTTTAAAAGAACACAGTTTCCATGTAATTATTTCGGGTAAAGCTAGCTGGGTGGCAGGAAGCGGCCCGCTGCTCCAATTTCTACAGAGTGGTGCTCCAATGTGGTAAACTGGATCCATGTAAAACCTGAGAGAGCTTAATTTTAAACACAAAAAAACAGAGTTTAACACAACATTTTGCTGTTTGTGGGTGGCATGCCGCAGAGAGAATTTCCTAACTCGACAGCCTTAAAAAAAAAAAAAAGCCACACGCAGTTTTAAAAGGCGGCTGCCACAGGTGCAAACTCTGGCTATGGTGCATTTGTGGGCCTGAGTGTTTGTGTTCCCTCTCGGGATGGGGAATAAAGTATTCTGAGACCATGCCTACACTCTTTGCCTGGGCAGACTGTGGGATCAGTCTTAGACAGGTGGGAGAGCATGGTGGATTCCTGCTGCCATACAGAGAGATGTTTTCAGACTTCGCAGTGCTCTGCATGTCAGATTTGGCTGTAACTTGGATGAAAAGAGTTTCTGTGCTGCACGCTCAGTGTCAGAATTAAACTGCTGAGTGCAGCTCCAATGTGGACTTGCTGTGTGCCTGGAACTGTGCAGCTCAGGGGCACCAAATGGATCTGAGGCAGGAGCGGCTGCTCCATGCTGAACTGTGCTGACCTCAGGCAGGAACTATCATAATTACCATAATAAAAGCACAGTTAAGGTTTAGACTTAGCAGGACACAGGTGGTACCATATTACCTCTACATGGCACAACTTAAGTTTTTAAGAAGTGCTTAACATTTTAAGAAATGCTCCTGGATAGTGAAAAAATTAAGATTCACAATAGAACAGATTCAGACATAAAAGACCTATAAATGGGTCACAGTGTTGGATGAATGTACATAGACTTGAGAGAGAGAAGAAAAAGGATATAGAGAATAAAGTTAATGGTTTAAAAAAAGGGTAAAGTCTTTAAAGAGACCAAGTACAGATAGTTATAGATTAAAAGAAATAAAGAAAATAAACCATGTAAAAATGTAAAATTCACAGAGAGTCTGGATTATGTACATTGTGTTTTCTTTGAATCTTTTGACTGTAAAGGAGTTAAGAACAGAGAGACATTTCATTATATGGGCTGCCAAGCAGAATCAGAATGGATTTCATAAGGGTATTACGACTTCAAAATTTGGGTCTAAGAACATGATGCTTTGGAGAGGGTCTTCTTTTGTTTTCACAGAGAATGAAACCCTATGGATTGCTTCTATTCCAATATGGTATGATAGACCATGCCCTCCTAAAAAGTTGCTATGAACACCCTCAAAAAATTACTTTACTCAACTGCCGACTGAGATGAACCTGGCACACAGGTTATACAATGAAAGACCTAAATAACAGCATGCCCATTCAGCAGAAAGCAGTTTGGAGAGAAATAACTGCACCTATATTTCCAAATATTGTTTATAAATGTTCTTTTACATTTAAAGGGGAATATGATATAAATATGAATAATTTGCATTGGTATGGATTTTAAGGTCAATTTTGTTATATGTATATGTATTTCTGATCTTGATTAAGGTATTGTGATTGTGTAGTTCATTTAAAATGTAATGTATAATTAGGAAACATAGGTTGTTAATGGATAATCATCAATAATAGTCAAGCTAGTTAGATTTTCTAGATGTGCATCAATATATTTCAGATAGGCATTCTTCACATCTTTCAAAGACTGCAGAATATGACATTTAAAATGTTTTAATAACTTAAGGTTTTTCATGACAATAAGACATGTCTGCTCCTGCCAGAACCAATCTACTTCAAGAGGAAGATGGGCATCAAAGAGGCTCCTTAGGGAGCTTGATAGCCATTTGGGCAAGAAACTGTTTTTGCCTGGACTGATGCATAAACTGGAAACAAAGAACCCACAGAGAGAGGACTGCTGAACTGGCCTAAAGGTGAGATGGTATTTCAGGGTTCCTGACCAATGAAAGAGTCTGTGAGACATTCTTCAGGATACAGCAGAAAATGACTGAACTGTCTTTGGAATTTCCTGCTTCATGAAAATGAGTGCTGGATTCTATAGGCCTGTAGGCTGAATACGGATGCCCCAATGGTACAGAGGAACTTTGGGTGACTGTACAGGCAGCGAGAGGTCATTTCTAGAGTTTGGAAGTTTCTTACTTCTTGTTTACTCAGGTAATATATCCTTCTGGAGTCTTTGATGGAGTTGAAGAATGGATAGATAGTTATAGTTTTCCTTAGTTATGATAAAAGATAAAATAGATATAAATATTGTGACTGTATTTCTTGCTTTATAACTGTTTTGCTATATGTAATTGTACTATGTTAAAATGAAAGCCTTTCTTTTTGTTTAAACAAAAAGGGGAAATGATGTAGGTGGGTATAGGGCAGAATTTAGATAGGTGGAGTAGACCAAACAGAATACTGGAAAGAAGGGAAGTTAGTCAGACACCATAGCTCTCCTCTCTGAGATGGATGCAGGTTAAGATCCTTCCTGGTTAAGATACCACCTCGTGGTGCTACACAGATTAATAGAAATGGGTTATCAAGATGTGAGAGTTAGCCAATAAGAGGCTGAAACTAATGGGCCAAGCAGTGTTTAAAAGAATATAGTTTCCATGTAATTATTTCGGGTAAAGCTAGCTGGGTGGTGGGAAGCGGCCCGTTGCTCCTATTTCTACAAAAAGCCTTTAAAGTCTAATGTCTGAAAAGAAACAGCTGAGTCTTCCTGATAGACAAGGCTACAACAGGCAGCAATGCTCTAAGACCAAGCCCTAGCAGCTGCCCTGAGGCCACCAAGACCCCCAGAAGGGGGACAAGGGAAGTCAACCACAAGGCTCAATCCCACCAGAGCTCAGCCTAATGAACGTCACCTGAAGACTACTTCAAATGTGGTCTTAATGGCCATTTGGCATGATATTGCCCTGGGCCTCCGTCTACAAGTCCATGCCCTATCTGCCAGCAACATGGACACTGGACATCATAATGCCCCTGTGTGGGATCATCCTTTATGCTATGCCATGAAAATACAGCCTCACCAACATTGGCAAGTGAGACTGTGCCAGCCTTTGAACTTCTCGGCCTTGCGGAGGATTGACACAACCCAGATTTGGTGACTCCCATAGCCCTGTCTGAGCCTAGGGTAATGCCGCAGGTAGCAGGTAAGTCCATTGCTTTTGTATTCGAGCTACCTACTCTGTTTTTATATCTCGCTTGGGCTTTATGTTCCCCTCACAAATTTCAGTCATGGGGGTAGACAGAACCCGTTCCTCCCACTTAAAATTTTGCCACTGCCCTGCATTCTTGCAGGGCAATTCTTCTCTCATTTTTTTCTAGTTATACCTGTTTGCCCTGCACTTCTACTGGTTGAGATATTCTCAACTGCATTGGGGCCACACTCACTTTGGCCCCCACACACTCTCCTGATTCGCACTTTCTTTTCACTTTAACAGACTCACAGATTCCTACCCCAGACTGTTCTGTCCCTACTCTCCCTGATGCAGTAGATCCCCGAGTATGGGACAATTCCACTCCTATGGTTGCTACTCACCACCAGCCAGTTCTAGCTTGCTTTAAAGACCTTCATCCTTCCCTTCCAGACCCCATTTTCTATTTCTGAAATCCACTGCTGAGGCCTTAAGCCTATTATCATCCATCTCTTATCTCAAGGACTTTTGATTCCTATCGACTCACCCTGCAACACTCCAAGATTTCCTGTGTGTAAGCCCTCTGGAAGTTACCACTTGGTTCAAGACCTCTGACTCATAAATGAGGCAGTTATTCCAGGTCACCCACTGGTTAACAACCCATCTAATCTCCTGTCTAATATTCCTTCTTCCACCTCCTACTTTACTGTTCTGAACCTAAAAGATGCCTTCTTTACTGTCTCTTTACACTCTGACTCATACTTCCTCTTTGCCTTCAACTTGGAGGACCCTGACTCCCGGTCCTCCAGCTAGGTTACACGGACTATTCTCCTTCACAGTTTTCAGGACAGCCACGATTTTTTTTTTGGCCAAGCTCTGACTTTGACCCAGATTCTTTGACCTTCAGCACATTGATGATCTCCTTCTCTGCAGTCCTACATTGCCTTTGTCTCAACATGCCACTTCTGTTTTCCCACTTCTGTATTCCCGAACTTCCTCCAATCCCTGAGATATTGAGTCTCACCAACTAAGACTCAGCTGTGCTCTCTTACAGTGGTATATTTGGGTGTTCAACTTAGCCTGGGGTTTAAGACCCTCACCTCTGACAGGGTCCAGGCCCTGTGGGATTTACAGCCCCCAACCACAAGGGCTCAAATCCTCTAATTTTTGGGCCTGATAGGGTTCTTCTGCCATTGGATCTCTAACAACTTTGCCATTACAGCCAAGCCTCTATACCAGGCAGCCAAAAAGACCCCCACTGGGCCTCTTACCCACTCGGCCATTGTCTGCCACCACTTCTCTCTACTGTGAGATGCCCTTCTAACAGCCCCTCCTCTTGCTCTTCCAGATCCCACAAAGCCTTACTATCTCTATACAGATGAGAGGTCAGAAGTGGCCACAGGAGTTCTAACCTAACAGGCTGGGCATTTGAATTGGGCTGTTGCTGTTTTATCCTAACAGCTGGACCTCACTGTCTGTGGATGGCAACCATGCCTGAGAGCCCTGGCAGCAGCAGCTGAACTCACTTGGGAGGCCTTGCAGGCCAATCATGATATATTTCATCCATCACCTTTCAGACCTTCCGAGACACTCCTCTCTCTCCTTGGGCCTTCACAAGTCCAGGTTTTTCACTTACTGTTTCTAGAAAACTCCCAAATTACTTTGGCCTCCAGTCCTGCCCTAAACCCTGCAACTCTCCTTCCCGTAGTTAACGGACCCCTTACTGCAATCCTCTTGGAGGCTCTCAAGCTCCTTGCAGAAGTAGCCATTATTCACAGTCAGGGACATCAATCCTCCAAGGACCCAGTGGCCTTAGGCAATGCCATGGCTGACTCAGTGGCCCAGAGTCTGGCCTCCATCTCCTCTGATTCCACAGAACTTATTTTGTTCTTAACTCCCTCCTATCAGCCCTGTTACCAACCAAAAGAGAGGGACAAGCTTATAAAAAGGGGGGGCACAAAACCAAAGGATGGATGGTTCTGTTTAAATAACCATCTCATCTTTCCTCAAGAACAGGCACTGTCAATCATTTCAGACATCAACCAGACCTTACACATAGGCCATGAAGCTTTGATCTGCTTCTTGGAGCCCTTCTTTGACCCATCCATCTCTGAGACCATATTTCACAGGTTCATTCCTCTTGCCAGATGTATTCCCAGGCCAATCCACAGGGGCTTTTCACATACACCAATCTCTACATCAGCTTCGTGGACACCAACCAAGTGCAGATTAGCAGGTTGACTTCACCTATATGCATACTCAAAAGAACTCTGTTATCTCCTAACACTTGTGGACACACTTATAGAATGGATAGAAGTGTTTCTGACATCCAGGAAAACAGCAGATGTGGGGACTCAAGTACTCCTGTACCACATCATTTCTTGGTTTGGCATCCCATGGACCATCCAGATGGACAATGGGCCAGCCTTCACTTCCAGGGTCATGGTACTTGTGTCAGAAGCTCTCAACATCTCCTGAAAATTCTACATCCTCTACCATCAAAAATCCTCAGGAAAGGTGGAGAGGGACAATGGACTCATCAAACATCAGCTAATCAAGTTCTCTAGGTTATTTTGAACTCAGGTTATCTTGGCCCTCTCTTCTTCCCATTGCCCTTACTCGACTCACCCCATGTTCCCCTACAGTCCTGAGCCCTGTTTGAGCTCCATTATGGCAGGCCCTTTCTTTTTAACCATCATCTCCCAGGCCAAACTCCTCCACTGGTGGGGTATCTACCTCTCCCTTCTGAGGTCCCTTCTCGATTCACATGCTGACCATTGTGTCCCTGCCCCCACACCAGTGGATTCTAATGCCCTTAAACCTGCCCCACTTTCTCTTGAATCTTGATGGACAGGACCTCACACAATAATCCTTACCACCTCCTTGGCTGCCAAACTTGGGGCATCCTTGCTGGTAACATCTCTCCAGGCTCAAGTGGGCACCTATTCAGGACACTTGGTCTGTCCAAGCAGTTAGGACCTCTGGCTTTCTAAGATTCCACAATGGAGGGCCTATCAGCTCCTCATCCTGGCACACTCATCTTTGTTGATACAGATAAGACAGGTAAAAACAATATTTTTTTCTTAGTCACCTGCCTTCTCATCTCCCTCAAGAAACAGATGCCTGGAATCTCCAGGATGACAGTAAATAGGATGCCTCTCCAGCCACACCTCTCTCTCGCTGAGTGTGACCACCAACACCCAGCTTTCCTTCCCCCACATCTCCCCATACCCACAGGAAGTAGCCAGACTTGAGTTGATGCCCCTTTATCCAAAGAGCTTAAAATGTTGTTCATAAATATCACCTCAGCTTCCTGTCACCCCTTATACAAAGAGTCTAGAATGTAATCTCTGCCCCCGGCCTCCATCTTTGGAAGTCCCTTTCTCTAAGCCTACCAAACCTTGACCCCTACCCAGGGAGGGTCAAGGGAGCCCACCAAACCTTGACCCCTCCTCAGGAAAGGTCAAGACAACTCCCACAGGCTGTTTAAACTGCTCCCCAGAAAATAAACACATGGTCTTTCCTCTTCCTCTTTGGTTGTCGGGTTGGTTTTCTGTTCTCCCCCTCAGGCCACTGGACAGTACCGATGTAAATTAAACCTGGATATCTTTTAATTTGGTTTGGTTTGGTCTGATTGAAATTATTTGTTTCAGTGGAAAGGCTCATTTTTAAAAATATTTCAACACCTGTTTTCAGAGTTGTATGAGTCATCTCTAGTTTTGGTGCAACATAGAGAAAAGTATCAAAAGAAAGCTCCCATGAGGTGGATTCAGTGTTAATTTGCCCAAGCTACAAAAATAACACTTGATTCACTCATTCATTCAAGCAACTCCCTATTCAACAATGTTGCCAAATTTAGGGAATAAGAGTTATGATGAAAGATATAAATTGCACCTCATCTAAAGGAATGGGCAATGAAGAGAGTGAAGCTTCTCTTAATGAAGCTTAAGTTATTGATTTCCTTTTGAGTCTGAATCACTGAATCTGACTATTACGCCGTATGTAAGTTTACAACAAATATGCACACTTATATATTATAAACCTAGATGAGATTAAAAAAGAAAAGAATATGAAGAAGAAAGCAGTTGTTATAGAGTTGCTACAGACTCAACCTTGGAAATAATTTGGAACTCAGTGACATTATTATGTATTCCTTCAATAAGATATCTGATTTGTTTAATGCTTATTTTACTCATATGCTAATTGGACTAATATTATATAGAATAAATAAAAAATATTAACCACTTTGTTTTTGTACATAGTCAACTCTCAAGTTCTACATTTAATCAAAGAATCTATTAACCAGAAAGAAATTGGAAATTCGAATCCATGTATCTGGCAACCAATTCATGTATTTCTTATCATTTAGTTCTGAGAACTCTTTAGTGTCAAATTAAGTCAAATTAGTTTCTGTATTCAGGTGAATGTTGAAAATGAGCTCTTGTAGAAAATTGACTAAATAACCTCCTTCTTCAATGTCTCATGAAAAGAGTTACACTGTGGTGATATAGAACTTAGAGAAGGAAAGATATACAAAGTTGCATGGCTTGCTATTTAGAAAATAATCCAATTGGTTGGAAATATGGCTCAGTAGTTGAAAGCCCTGGCTGGTAAACCAGAGGACCAAAGTTTGATTCTCAACACTCAATGGTGGCTCACACTATCTGCAACTACAATTCAAGAGGATCCAATTCTATCTTCTGGACTTCATCGTCACCAGGCTCACAAAGTCATGCTCAGATATACATGAAGACAAAATATGCATACATATAAAGAGAAGGAAAGATAATTAAATTAAAAAACTGAACAAAAATGCTAAACAAATCTCCCAACTTTAAAATCAAGAGAGACTAGTGACTGTATTTTATGTAGTTAGAAAGGTTTTTTAGGGCCTGCAAAATGGCTCAGTGCATAGAGGGGTTGTAGGTCTAACATGAACTTCAGGAGCTGAATATGGAGCCAGAAGGTCCATTATGCCCTTGGAGAATTTCCTAAATGACAAAGTAGATGTAGTTCCTCTGTTTGAAGCAGTAAGGTCAGGAGGTACCAAGGTCAGATGCCTTCATGAGGAGCCCTTCTAAACAGCATCTGAATAGTACTAGCCAAGATAAGCAATGGTTCAGGAAAACTTGTTTAGGGTTTCGATGCCCAAAGAACAGAGTTTTCTGTTCTTTAACTATAGCAGTCATGTTTTCAAGAAAAGAAATGTTCTTTCCTCTTCTAAACATCTTCCTCATTACACTTTCAATCACTCCTGGAAAGAAATCTTCAGTGGATGCCTAGTGGCCTATGGTATTGTGGTCTTAGCCAGCACATTTTTTTTTTTTTGAATTCCAGAATGCCTTTGTATCTTCTTCCAGTCAATGTGGTGAGAGTAGAACACATTTTAGAATACTTTTGCCTTGCTGTAAAAACAAGGAATTTATAAACATGCCAATATAAAAGAGGGCCTAGGGGATCATTACTGAAAGCATTAAAGACTAATTTCCTCTATAAAATGACAGCAATAAAAGTCTTGTACATATAGGTCTCCATAGACTTTTTAAAATTATGTCTTTTTTTTAAAACTCTCAGTCTTGTAGACTCTTTTATATATTTAATAGCATAAATTAGCCACTCATTGTCAGTTCATGTGCTAGATCCAAGGCAGCATATACCAAAGTAAGGGATAGGGAAAATGAGTGAGAGGGGATAAAGAGAAGAGAAAGGTAGAAGGAAAGGAAGCAACAAAAGAAGGAAGGAAGGTAAGAAGGAATAACAAAAATAGGATGATGCTTGATAAAGGATGCTGCTAACAGTTGTAGAAAAATCCAGAAGATTAGTGAGGGTGAAATGGAGGCAATATGGCAATTTAATAAATTCTAATTATAAAATAAAGTTCAAGTTTGGATATAAGCTCTATTTTTTAGATGAGAAGAACATTTGATATTGAGAGTTTCAGAAAATATTTAACACTTGTATTTTCACTCATTCCTGCAAGGAAGGCAGATTAACAAGCAGATCTAAACGGTTAAAATGTACAAACGTTGTGGCAGTGGTCCCTGGTGAGGAAGTGCTGCTCTGTGTCTGCACTGAGTAAAGGGAGTAGGAAATATTTTCTGTGTTGGTGGATGACCAAGAAGGAGGAAGAGTCAATATTTCCTTGTTATTAGAATCATTCGAATCTCTATTATCAATTATAAGGGAGAGAGAGAGAAAAAAAATGATGAAGACCATTTACCTACTATTTATTTATTTATTTTAAATTTTATTTATTTATTAAGGATCTCTGCCTCCTCCCCGCCACCACCTCCCACCTCACTCCCCCTCCCCCGATCAAGTCCCTCTCCCCCATCAGCCCGAACAGCAATCAGGGTTCCCCGACCTGTGGGAAGCCCAAAAAATGCATAAGAGATCCAATCAAAAAGTAAGATATCTAACACAATTGCTTAATTGTTCTTTGATTTGAAAAAGATTGACATTGATATGTCATGCTCTTCAAATTCAAGATTACTAGAAACTATTTTAGTAATAAGAACAATATTTACTAGGAAAAAATAAGTTTTGAATTACTAATAATTGGGTGGAAGATAACAGCTCGGTGGACAATGTTGCATCCTGAAAAGGAAGAACAGGTATAAGAATAAAGGAAATTAGGATTTATGGTTTCCAACAGAAAGTTGACTTTGTATGTCATTTATGTATGATACCAATAAATCTATAAATCTCTTTTTGTAGATTACAGTGGGAACACGAAGCATTTTATGTCTATTTTGACTGTATTGAGATAGCCTTTAGTTCCAGTTTTCTCTGTCACATAGACTCCTATTTGTCCTCTTCCTGGTATTTCTATATTTTCTAAAGATACTCTTCCAGCCACCTTCATGATGTCATTGTCTTCCAAAGCTGCAGTTTTCTCATTCTATACAGGACAACCCATTAGCCTCTTCCATATATATATATGATTTCCATTCTTATCCATGCCAAAATCTTCATTGGTAACCATTATAGGAGGAATCTTTGAGAGCTTTAATCTAATGTAGGAGATGCTAGGAGGTGAATGTGTAACAAGAGTAGTGACAGATATAATGGGTAGGTGATGGGGGAATCAGCTTGGGACACTGTCACAATTATACATGTATGTAAATGACAGACGATGGACAAGCTTGTTGTTTCAGAATATTCCTGAATAGGATCCAGAGGTTGTTTGTGTAGAGTGCATTTCAAAATCAACTAATCATTTCATCAGGAGTTAGATATCCTATGGGTTACAGAGCATTAAAACAAAAGGCAGAACATATTCCTAGCTTAAAGAATAAAAAGTTACAAAGTTCTTTTAAAAATAAAAAACAGTTAGAATACCATATTCTGATATTGTCTTGCAGGAATGATAATAACAGGGAATTAGAAATGGAGCCAGAGCTGGGAGAATGTAAGAGAAAGTGAGGTGTGAAAGGTGAGGAAGCAGCTAGAGGTAGAATAGGTGGTGGAAAACTTGCCAGTCATGCACAAGGTCCTATCACAAATAAACAAAGATAAAAACAACAAACAAAACAAAAGCAGCTAACACAGCAATAGCAACCCAAAAATGAAGAAGGGAAGAGGTACCATATTCTAGATGGATAATGATAATTTAAGTGTGAGAAGTCTTACATATACTGGCTAGAAGGGCTCCAAGTGGAGCAAATGAGAACACTGTCAGTAAATCTACTGACAGTGCTTCTGTTTTCCAAGCACATTCAATGCAGTTTGTGTTGAAAAGAACTTGTTCAGGTGGAGATCACAGAGCCTGGTCTCCTAGTCTAAACCAGTCAGACAGTTCGTTTGTTTGGTTCTTCAACTCTGAATGTATGTATTCTTTCCTTACAATGTTCAGTACTAACTGTTATCCAGGGATCAGGGACTCTAACCTCAGTTTACTGGCTCTGTGCTTTGGATTCCCTTCTATTTCACAATCCAGCTTCTTCTCATACTTCTTCCAGCTAATCTCCTTAAGGTCTGAATATGAGGCAGAGGGAATGGGAATAAGCTGGCCAATGCTCTTCTTTTTACTTCAAAAGTGAGAAAGCTTCATCTGCTTGTAGGTGACTGGAAAAAAAACTTTTCCTTGTTTAGGAAGTAGCACTCACTGGTGGTATATTATTTTTCTGAAAAATGAGAAAGTATACATTGGTATGACTTTGTATTTTATTACTTAGCCTTCATTTTAAACTTTTTTACAGTGCTGTCAACCACTCCAAAGGGCCTTCACTAGACTGATTTTGGCACTGATTCAGAGTACATTAGTGTAAATTTCAGGTGTCTGTTGCTTGATGCTTTTGCAGTAACCTAAAGTTTTATTCTCAATGATATTATTAGCACCTGCTTCCCTTGGGTGCTGATGGGTGACTACAGAAAGCCCCAAGCCTGTATTAATTTACATTCTTGACTCTCCCTGCAACTGATTCATCTTCATGATCTGTCACATTCTTCATTTAGTGCCTTAACCCTCTCACTGCTCTTACAGAGTTGTCCTGCCCAGAGTCAACTGATTTTTGAGTCTTTTAATAAGATTAGGGAGGTAAAGAACCTGACAGGTCATCTCATTAGCATAATTTTCTTTCTAGATGAGGAAAGTGAAGGTAATAACGGTTAAATTATTCATTAAAACTCACACAGAACTCAGTTTTGACCCTGTCTCTCCAATGTTCTCTCATTGAACATTTTTTAATGTTATATGCATTTGAGAACACAATATATGAGTACTCCATCTATGTCACTCCCGCTCTGTCCTCCCCTGCACTGCCAAACCCTCCATCTTCCCTCCCAAATCCATCATCTTTTCTTTAATTATTATTTTTGCATGTATGAGAAACCTACTGAGTCTGTCTAGTGTTGTTCATATATACATGTGTACAAGGCTGACCTGCTATGGGCATTTTTGTGAAAGCTCATTCCTGGAGGAAGATAATTCTACCTTTCTAAGTAAACTGTAGCTCTTTATCTAGGGTTGCGACAATGTGAAATTCCTCATGCATGTTGGCATGTCAGATGACTATGCTGGATGAGGGTCCAGGCTACTGACGAGGCTGGGCCTGAGCACAGGATGTGTGACTGGATTAGGTCAGGAGTTTTAAGGTGAAAAAAAAAAAGCAAGGGTCTTGAGAAATCACCAGACTATGCTGGCAAAGAATATGCAAAGAAAGCTAGTTGAGGGCATTGATTTTATTGTATTGACTATGGATTAGGGTCTGTTAGGCATTCCATGACTCAATGAAGTTCTTTGTGGTCTGAGTCTGTGGCAATGACATTGAGGGACAGTTGATTGAATTCTCCTCTTTTAATATAACAGAAGAAAGCTAAAAGTAAGGGTTATAGAAAATTTCATAGTGCAATATGGTTTAATCTTAAGTCTCACATACATTAAATTTTCTTAGCAAGTACTTATTTCTTACTAAAGGATAAATTGACCACTCTCCATTATCTGTCTGTTTTACTTCATGTTTCTGTCAGTCATCAGTCTTGCTCAACATTGGTTTTAGGTATTCCTCAAAATATTTCTCCAGTTCCTTTTCCCAAATATGTCACACACATTTTGCTTTTTAGATTTGAATGTAGCTTCTCAGCTGGTTTCCCTATATCCTATGTATCAGGGTTTTTTGTTGTTGTTGTTGATGATCATGATAAAAATACCGTGAGTAGAAGCAACTCATAGAAGGAAAAGATTATTTTGGTTTAGTGTTCCATCTAGGGAGTTTACAATGATGAAGGAGGCATCCCATGGAGAAGCTGGCTCATCACATCTCCTTTCAAGTTCAAGAAGAGTGAGTCAACTGACAGTGGGACAAAACTAAGAACTCTCAAATCCTACCCCAATGGTATTTCCTCCTGCAAAGTTTCAAACACCGTAAGTCCCCTAACCTCCTTAAACAGAATCACCAACTTGGGGCCAAGATTTCAAATATGTGAGCCTAGTGAACTGCTTTTTGCTCAAGTAACCACATCCTTTATTTTTCTTTTCCATAGTTTTGTCTTTCACTTTTATTCTAGTTTAATGGAAGAAAACAGTGGTTGTCAACCTGTTTATTGACTCCCTCTAGGGGAGACAATACAAACCCTTTCAATGGAATCTCCTGAGACCATTAAAAACACAGATATTTACATTAAGATTCATAGTAGTAGCAAAATTACAGTTATGACGCAGCAATGAAAATACTTTTATGGGGCTCACCACAACATGAGAAACTGCTTTAAAGGGTCACAATATTAAGAAGGTTGAGAACAACTGCTCTAAAACCAACCTTATCTTTAATCAAAACATCTTTTGAATAATTTTTCTCTTCACTTGAAGAGTATCTCAACCTGGGCTAAAAGGAAAATCAAAACTCTTTCAAAAATGTGATTCCATAAAAGGATTTCAAGAAACCATTTCCTCAATAGATCTTCAGTATTTGAACGATCAAATAACCATAAAATTCTCCAACTATTATAAGAAGGAGTTATACAGTTAATTAAATTAATTATAATTTTTAATTCACTAGGCTGTAACATGCTCTAAATACCAAAAAAAAAAAAGAGTTTCTAGAATAGAATTCTTCAACCACTATTCACCATACTTTCATCCTCTTAGGTTTGTTTTTGGTTCTGAGCCTAGCCTTTAACGGCTGAGCCATCTCTCCAGCCCTCCTCTTAGGTTTATTATGCTTCTCATTTTGAACATTTTTTTGTTGTGGGTAAAGTTTGAAATTTATCTGCGATTGCAATAATCTGAATCTGAATTCAAAACAATGATCAGTAAAAGGTCAATGAGTGTAATAAGTTTCCTTATTACTATATAAATATTGCCATGTTTTAAACTTAATTATCTAAAAACTAGGGACAAATGACTTACTTGATTTTTTTTTGATTGAATAGAAGTTTTCAACCATGTAGTGAAAATCTAGTTCTTAAATCCTAAAATATAATAATTTTTCTATAAGCAGCCAACTTTTGTTTTATTTTATAAAACGTTCCCTTTGTGAAAAAAGTACATATATGCATGATTGTAACATGAATTGGATGTTGGGGATAATGCTGAGACACCAGAGAGACAAAGGAGCAAAACTGTGGCCATCTTACCTCTCAACTCCCCAGCTAAAACCTGACTGAGTTCCTGTTCCCTCCCACCTTATCACTTCCTCTCTCTGCCCAGCCATATAACTTTTGTCTGTCTGTATAGACTTCCAGAATTCTGTAATTATCTAGTGCATAGCTCTACTTCTTATCTTCAGGCAAGCTTTATTTGTACAAACAAGATATCACCATATTTCCCCTTTTTTTGTTCTAAAATTTTAAAAAGAATGGTTATAACTAATGTAAGAAAAACTATATACAATAAGTACAATAACTATATGTAATATGTACAGGCAATACATACATCAACAATGTCTAGTCCATTAGCAATTGATAATTCAGAGAAAATACTCCATATCTATTCTATCTTGGTGAGTTAAAAATTCACCTAGTTCACTTTCTATTCAAATTTACGTAACCAAAGCTACCTTTTTATGTCTCTCAACCTTATACACTTTACATTTTTTTAGAAAATTTCTTTTCTGAATTTGGGAACAAGAAAAACTGTAACTATAAAGTCTTCAATTCCAACAGAAACTCAAGAAGGACATATTACCTGAGTAAACAGGAAGTGAAAGCAAGCAACATCCAAAAAAAATATGAGACATGATTGAAACAGTAGACTCCTGGACAGTCACTCAAGGTTTTTCTGCAAAATTGGGGCATCTATCTTCAACCTATAGGCCCAGAATATCTGACAGACTTTTATGTGAAGCAGGATAGTCTTAGGTCTATTCTACCTTGTCTTGGCTGTGTTTGATAATCCTTTCTTTTGTGTTCTGCTTGTCCAATTTGTACAGCATGCTGTCAACAGTTGAGGCAAGAGTACTCTCTTACCCAGTGACTAATGTTTGCAACAAAGAAAGTAAACTCAATGTGGAATTTATTTTTATTGCTCTATATCTTTTTATGGATTTTAAAAATCATTTTAATCTATGTTTCTACACTTTTTTTCTTTTTCCCAAGCCTATGCACATTTATTGAGTACACTGTGAATTGTTCAGAGGTCTTTTATGTCTGAATCTGTCCTTTTGTGTATTTGAAATTCCTTTCTGACCAGGAATGGTTTTTTAAAATGCTAAGCAGCGTGGTTGAAGCACCCCTCAATGCTGACTTTACCTCCCTCTTGGCCTTCCAACATGCAGAGCTACCAGTAGCTCTGGGACCAGCTGGTGGGAGTCATGCTCACCACCTCAACTCCGAGAAGTAACATGCAGCACATAAACTTGTTTTGCCTGAGTAAAAGCTAAATCTGCCATGCAATGTGCTGCATGGCCTGGAAATTTCTCTATGTATGGCTGCAGGAATCTTCCATGATCTCCTGTCTGTGTACACCTAGCAGACCTGATCAGGCTCCTCCTGAACCCAGTGAGCACATAAACATCCAGATCTGAGGTGTTTAAGGCCATGTGGGCTTGTGGCAGTAACTAGGTTAGGTTAGCCCCATACATTCTGGCACCAGATGTAACTGTAAGTATGCTCTGTACTGCTGATCCCCTGTATTCAGTAGAGCATGAGACTCTTAATCTCAGGGTCATGGGTTCAAGCCCCACATTGGGCACCATATATAGCTAGAAGTATTTTTTTTTTTGTCACACTGGTCCCTCTCTACAGATTTCTCTCTGTCCACATGTTCCCACAGTTCTTATTAAGTAAATGTTCTGAGGCTTAATATCAATTACAATTATTTGGCCAATGACTTAGGCTTTTTTTCTGGTTAGCTTTAACTATAAATTTACCCATCTTTCTTAGTTTCTATTTTACCATGAGGCTTGTGGCTTGTTATCTCACACCTTGCTTCCCCAGCAGCTACATTACATATCCTGGACTCTGCTTACTCTTTCTGTGTGTATCTTTGTTTAGACTTCCTGCCTTGCTTTACTCTGCTAAGTCATTGGTGAAAACAGCTTTATTCATCAACCTTTAAAAGCAACACTTATACATAAAAACATCCTACATGATGTGATGGTACCTAATTAATTCTTCCTGCACCTTTGCACCTTTTGGTATAAGATGTGTAATCCTATAAAGAAATTAAAAGGGTTACTGAATGAGCAACTAAATAAAGCCCCACTCATAAACCCTAGCTACTCTTCTACATACACATTGATTAATTTTGGTTTTCCATGCCATTCAAAGCAAGTTGGAGGCTCTATGCACATAACTGTGCCATTGATTAGAAGGCTTATGAACATGATGTTTGTAAACCAAGTACTGAAAATATCAACCCTAAGTTCCTTAGCCTGATTCTCACTGGCCTCCAATGAGGAAAGGAAAGCTTTCTTTCTTTCTTTCTTTCTTTCTTTCTTTCTTTCTTTCTTTCTTTCTTTCTTTCTTTCTTTCTTTCTTTCTTTCTTTCTTTCTTTTGAAGGAGGCTTCATCTTTGGTATACTTTCCATGTTATTATTTCAGCAAATGAAGCTACTTGAAGCTCCCTTGAAGAGAGCTGGCTAATGCCTCTTTGTCACAGTAGTATAGCTTGATTTCTCTGCTAGGAGCTCTCTACTTGCCTTCCAGCTTTAGTCTTACCCCAACTGATCCTGTAAGACTTACTCAAGAGGACAATATTAAAGCCTAAGGAATTAAACAAACAAACAAATAAAAACCTTGTTGAATTCTATTGAAACAATATGGTAAAAATTCCTTGTTTTTAAAGTCAGAACACAGAATAATACTTATGATGTTTAATCTTCATTTTCAGATTGACAGGATTTACAGTCACATAGATGACTCACTCATGATTATGTGTGTGTGTATATATATATGTGTGTGTATGTGTGTGTGTGCACACTGGAAGTTATTTCCAGAGATATTTAATATACAGTGGAATATCCATCCTGAATGTAGTTGGTAGCATCTCACAGAATTGGTTACTGGACTGAATAAAAAAAGGTAGGTGGAGTTGGAAAAAGTAAGTTATGTATCACCACTTTTTTCTCTCTTTTTCATGACTATGGACATCACATGAATAGCTATCTTTTATTTTCTCTATCATGCTTTCTAACCTTAATTAACTATATCCTTTTCACTTGTGTGTTTATGTGTGTATGCATGCACACCTGTATATACTTATGTAAATATGTATGTGTGAGTATATGGAGGACAACAGAGGTTAATGTATACTGTCTTTTCTCAATTACTCTTTATAAAATTTTTGAGTAAGATTTCTCTCACGGACCTTGGGTAGAATAGGCCTGAGACAGCGAACTCTACAGGAACAGGAGAAAATCCAGACCAGGGACATTAAAAATAAAAAGGACTGAGCCAGCAACATAGGGTGGAGCAGGCCTGAAACAGAAAACCTCACAGGACCATGACTGAGCCAACAACCTAGTCCAAAACATGTATGAGACAATGAACTCCACAGGAGCAGAGCAAACCCCAGGAGCACTGAGAGACCTCCAGGAACATGGAGTGACCAACAGGGTGACTGGAACCATGACACTGACTACACCATGAGGAGCAACTATCTGAGCTTTGGATCCATTGGAACCTGGAAAATTGCTCACTAGAGTCACAGATAAGCCCAACTACACTAATCAGAGAAAAAGATGGGTAGACAAGGTAAGAACACATCCAACACCACAAAGAGCAACACAATACCAGTAAAAATTGTAACCCTACAACAGTGAGACTTCAACAACCAAATATAGATGAAGCAGAAGAAAATGACCTAAAAATAGCTATAGAAGAATGTTTGAGGCCATTAAAGAGGAAATGAAAAATTCTCTCAAAGAAATGGAGGAAAAGACAAACAAAAAAATTGGAAGATATCAACAAATCCCTTAAAGAAAACCAAGAAAAAGCAATCAAACATATGAAAGAAACTATTCAATACTTCAAAAGTGAAATAGAGTCAATAAAAAAAAACACAAGCCAAAGGAATTATAGAAACAGAAATCATGAGAATATGATCATGAACCACAAGCATAAACATAAGTAGGTAGACTTAAGATAGTAAAAATGGTAATCTTATAAAAGGAAATTTAGAGATTGATTGCAATGCCCATCAAAATCAAAGCAAAATTTTTCACAGACCTTGAAAGAATGGTACTCAACTTCATATGGAAAAGCAAAAAACCCAACATAAACAAAATAATTCTGTACAATAAAAGAACTTCTGGAGGCATTACAATCTCTGATCTCAAACTGTACTACAGAGCTACTGTACTGGCAACAGTCTGGTATTGGCATAAAAACAGACAGGAGGAACAATGAAACCAAATAGAAGACCCAATATTAATCCACACATCTACAAACACCTGATTTTTGACAAAGAAGCAAAAAATATCAAATGGACAAAAGAAAACATATTCAACAAATGGTATTGGCATAACTGTATAGCAACATGTAGAAGAATGAAAATAGACCCATATCTATCACCATGCACAAAACTCAAGTCCAAATGAATCAGAGACCTCAAGATAAGCCAGCCATACTTAACCTCATAGAAGAGAAAGTGGGAAGTACATTTGAATGCATTGGCACATGAGAACACTTACTAAATATAACTCCAGCAGCACAGACACTGAGGGAAACAAATGGGACCTCCTAAAACTGAAAAGATTCTGTAAAGCAAATTACATGGTCAACAAAACAAAACAACAGTCTACAGAATGGAAAAAAGATCTTCATCAACCCCACATCAGACAGAGGTCTGATCTCCAAAATATACAAAGAACTCAAGAGATTGGTCATCAAAAGAACAAATAATCCAATAAAAAATAGAGTACAACCTAAACAGAGAACTCTTAAGAGAGGAATCTAAAATGACTGAAAGACATGTAAGGGAATGCTTTACATCCTTAGTTGTCAAAGAAATGCAAATCAAAACAACTCTGAGATTCTGTCTTACACTGGTAAGAATGGTCAAGATCATAAACACTGATGACACTTATTCTGGAAAGGTTGTGGGGTAAAAAGAACAATCCTCTTTTGCTGGTGGGAGGGCAAGCTGGTACTGTCCCTTTGGATATCAGTATGGTGATTTCTCCAAAAATTAGGAAACAATCTTCCTCAAGACTCAGTAATACCACTTTTGGATATATACCCAAAGAATGCTCAATCATGCCACAAGTACATGTTCTCAACTATGTTCAAAGCATCATTGTTTGTCATAGCCAGAACTTGGAAACTACCTAAATGTCCTTTGATTGAAGAATGGATAAGGAAAATGTGGTACATTTACATAATGGAGTACTACACAACAGAAAAAAATAATTAGATTTTGAATTTTGCAGGCAAATGGATTTATCTAGAAAATATATTGAGTGAGGTAACTCACACCCAGAAAGACAATTATCATATATACTCATTTATAAGTGGTTTTTAAACATAAAGCAAAGAAAACCAGCCTACAAATCACAATCCCAGAGAACATGGATATAATCTACGTGGTAAGTAAAAAAAAGAAAAGATCTTCTGAGTAAATTGGGCACATGGAGACCATTGGAGAGGTATGAATGATAGGTGAGAAAAAGGGAGAGGAGCAGAGAAAAATGTATAGCTCAATAAATCAGTAAAAAAATATTTTTCTCACTAATTAAGGGGTTCATGATTTGCTAGATTGCTTGGCAAGCAAGCCATACAGATACTTCTTCTTCCTTAGAATAAGGAAATTAACTTGAATTACAGGCCTATGATATAGTGTTTATTTTTCTCAGATGTTATGTAACTTGACTCATTTGCACAGCAAAGATTTTACCAAGTAAACATATCTCTATTCGTGTAGCCATTCTTTTCTCTCTTTTTTTGAAAATAAAATTTTCCTAATATAAAATATTCTGATATGGTTTCCATTTCCCTTACTCTTCCAAGACTGTATACACACCTCCACCCACCCAAATAAACATCCTTTCTTGTTTTCTGTCATTAGAAAAAAGAACAAGCATCAGAAAAAAAACAAATGATGAAATAAAATAAAAACAAACTGGAATAGGACAAATCAAACAAATGAACAGAAAAAAGAACCAAAGAAGAGTGCAAGAAATATGCACAGATACAGAGTCACACACAAAAATCTCATAAAATCAAAAACAGAAACTATAATACATAAGCAAAGACCTATGAGGTTAAAAACAAACAAATAAAAAACCCAACCACCCAGAGAAATAAATAAACAATTTGGTTCATAGTTTAGGAATAGACAAAGGACAAGATGCACTGCTTCAATGGTGGTACAAAAGCTAAACTAAGCAACTGATATTTGATTGAGTTTCAGAGACACTCTATGAGAAGGAATCTATGTCTGATACTACTCAGATGGTCATGAAGCTGAGACCGAATAGTCTAATTGGATGCTATTATAGCAATTTTTCAATCTTCTGGGTCTTCATGATTTAAATGGTAGAAGTCCTAGCTCTGCCTACTTTGCAAAGCTTCTTTGAGGATAATGTGTCTGTGTTCTAAAGATTCCAGGTACTTGAGAAATTTCCATAGCACATACCGGAGGGAGCAACTGCTAGTACAAGACAACATTTGGTTGCTGCATTTCTATCTAATCTCAGCTGAAATTAAGATGAAACTCTGGGAGACCACGGAATGGTTTTTCTCCTACCTGGGGATATTGTTGCTCCTCCCTTCTAGCCCATTTCCATTTCTTTGCACTGATTCCTAAAAAACACTTTCTATCTGGAACAGCAAGTGGCCACATGGGGCTGGGACTCAGGTAGGCAAGTTTCATTCTTCTTCATTTCTTCCATAATGATGTCTCAGTGCTCACCCCCATCCATGTAGAAGTCTCCTACCACTCTAAGTTCATTCTCTGTGGACTCTATCAAACCTAGGTGTAGAACTAGATTTTCTTCTTCTTCTAAGTCCCCTCTTCTAGAACACTCTTATTCCTTTGTGTCACTGTGGGAACATACAAACACTCCCTATCCAGGGCCTTCAGTAGTCATGCTAGATCTGGCCTCAGAAAGTGAATTTTGACTCTCCTTTCAGTCCTCCATTACATTCTCCCAGTTTCATGAAAACACTGCAGCAGAGTGCTTACAGGTGTGCCTTCCACATCCTCCATTTCCTCCCATGTACAATCCAGTGAGAGTGAAGGATTTACGAGAACCCATGTTTATGCTTATTTCCAAGTCAATGAGGAGCAAATATATACCTCCTCATGTTGTTTAAAATGCCCTCATCAGAAGTAATAGTACTGTGGAGTAGTTGGCTGCAGCAGTAAGGATGTTAATATTAATAATTTTTTTTTTTTGGTTTTTCG
>NC_022016.1:12915669-12916244 GCF_000317375.1 Microtus ochrogaster
GTGCTGGGATTAAAGGCGTGCACCACACTGCCTGGCAATATTAATAATTTTTATCATATATTTATTACTATTATTTGTGCCGTGGATAGAGATATGTTTGTTTTAGAATTATATAGGTCAGAATGTAGTCATTAGGGATCTACCTCCTTTTATTTTGCATTTCTTACAGGTAAACCAACAGTTCTATGTACCATATTGAGATAATATATCAAGAAAGAGAAGCTAAAAGAACCTTTCTTACTTGGCTCCATTTTTATAATCATCAATGATGCCTTTTCTCATGTTTTGAATCATTACTGGCAACCATTGCTTTACACACTCATTTCTGGATGAGTTATTAGCAGGCAGAAGGTTCAGCCTACCATAATAGATGTGGTCTGTTTAGGATTCACCTCTATGGATTAGTATGGACCTATCTAAAACTAATGCACATGATAGCTAGATAAATAAAAGTAGGGGGAAAATATGACAGATGTTAAAATGCAACTGATAGAATCTATTAAACTTCTTTCAAATTAGCCAGCTGACTTGAGGGAAATGCTTTGGGAGTAAAGATGGTAGTAAAAAATCCTTGC
>NC_022016.1:12919672-12929233 GCF_000317375.1 Microtus ochrogaster
CACCTGGTCCTGGTTTAACTTTGGTATATGGTATTTATCTAAAAAAGTGTCCATTTCTTTTACATTTTCCAGTTTTGTGGCATACAGGCTTTTGTATAAGATATAATGATTCTCTGTTGTGAGGTTGCTGGGTTCTGGTGGTTTCATGTTGTTCTTCAGATTGTTGGGTGAATTCTTGCATTGGTGCCTTCCCATCTCTTCCTCTGAATGCTTCCCTATGTATCTTCTTTTACAGGATCAGGTCTACTTGCCTACTGATGTACCTTCCCAGTGATGGCACTCCCTAGTGATGGCTCTCCTGGTGCCGAGATCAGATCTCTGTGCTGGTTGGGTAGCTCGTAAACAAAGCACCTACTTTGCTTGCTGCAGGCAAGCTATTGAAACAAAGGAGCTCCTGCCTGCTAGGTTGCCCTCCGGATTCGGCCCCAGAGTCCCAAGAGGGAATGGAGGCAGAAAGCGGGGAGGTTTGTGGAAGCAAGCTGGGTGGGGTAGAAAGAGAGAGGCAGTATGCTGGGAGTATTGGCCCAGCAGGAAGCCCAGGAAGTATAGGGAGGATGGGGAAAGTATGAGTTCCCTGTCCCTGGCTGCTGCCACGGGTCCCAAACTCACCCCAATGATGGCTCTCCTGGTGCCAAGATCAGATCTCTGTGCTGGTTAGATAGCTCGTAAACAAAGCGCCTACCTTGCTTGCTGCAGGCAGGCTATTGAGAGTTTCAATGTTTTTATCCATTAAGTCATCTCTTGATCATGGTGGATAATGATTCTGATGTGTTCTTAGATTCAATTTTCCAGTATTTTATTGAGTATTTTTGCATCAATGTTCATGAGTGAGATTGGTCTATAATTCTCTTTTTTTAGTAATGTTTTTGTATGGTTTGGTTATCAGTAATTGTAGCCTCATAAAAACAGTTTGCAATGTTCCTTCTTTTTCTATTGTGTGGAATAATTTTAGGATTATTGATATTAGTTCTTCTTTGAGAGTCTTGTAGTATGCTGAGCTGAAACCATCTGGTCTTGGAACTTTTTTTGGTGGCTGTTTCTATTTCTTCAGCAGTTATAGGTCTGTTTAATTTGCTTTTCTGGTCTTGAACAGACAGGAGAATCAATGAAACTGAATCGAAGACACGGATATTAATCCACACACCTTTGAACACCTGATTTTTGACAAAGAAGCAAAAAAATATCAAATATACAAAAGAATACATATTTAACAAATGGTGCTGGCATAACTGTATATCAACATGTAGAAGAATGAAAATAGACCCATATCTATCACTATGCACAAAACTCAAGTCCAAATGGATCAAAGACCTCAAGATAAGCCAGCCACATTTAACCTCATAGAAGAGAAAGTGGGAAGTACACTTGAATGCTTTGGCGCTAGAGACCACTACCTTAATATAACCCCAGCAGCACAGACACTGAGACAAACAATTATAAGTGGGACTTCCTGAAACTGAAATACTTCTGTAAAGCAAAGGACACAATCAACAAGACAAAAACACAGTCTGCATCAGACAGAGGTCTGATCTCCAAAAATATAGAAAGAACTCAAGAAATTTGGTCATCAAAAGTACAAATAATCCAATAAAAAACTGGAGTACAGACCTAAACAGAGAACTCTCAACAGAGGAATCTAAAATGGCTGAAATACACTTAAGGAAATGCTCAATATCCTTAGCCATCAGAAAAAAAACAAGTCAAAACAACTCTGAGATTCCATCTTACACCTGTAAGAATGGCCAAGATCAAAAACACTAATGACAACTTATGCTGGAGAGGTTGTGGGATAAAGGGAACTCTTCTACATTGCTGGTGAGAACGCAAGCTGTTACAGCCCCTTTGGTTGTCAGTATGTTGATTTCTCAGAAAATTAGAAAACAACTTTTCTCAAGACTCAGTTATACCACTTTTGGGTATGTTTCCAATGGATGCTCAATTGTTCCACAAGCACATGTGCTCAGCTATGTTCGTAACAGCATTGTTTGTCATAGCCAGAACCTGGAAACAACCTAAATGCTTCTTGACCAAAGAACAGATAAGGAAAGTGTGGTACATTTACACAATGGAGTCCTAAACAGCAGAAAAAAAAAAGGACACCTTGAATTTTACAGGAAAATGGATAGAGGTAGAAAACATCATTTTGAGAGAGGTGATTCAAACACAGAAAGACAAGTATCACATGTACTCACTTATAACTGGCTTTTAAACATAGAGAAAAAAAACCAGCCTACAAATGACAACAATGAGAGCCCTAAGAGAGACATACGTGGATCTAATCTACATGTGAAGTAGAAAAAGACAAGATCATCAGATTAAACTGGGAGCATGGGGACCTTTGGAGAGGGTCGAAGGGGAGGGTGGAGGTAGAGAGGGGAACAGAGAAAAATGTAGAGCTCAATAAAAATCAATAAAAAATGAAAAAAAAACAATGACCAAGTCTTTTCAAGACAGAGTTTCATTAAGTGTTTTAATGACAGCTCTATGCTTGATAGATGAGCACTTGCTGTCACCTATTGTCAACACTTTGACCAGTAATGAATCTCTCCATTAACCACTGCTTCTCTGGCCAAGATGACAAGCAGCACAGATCTATGAGTATAAACGTAAATTTCATGAGGCATTTTTACAACATTACCATTATAAAAAATAACAATGATAGGCTTCCCTTGGAGTTATAGCCTCACCAGCCACTGGCTCTTGAGCAGGGTTACAATAGCAGGGGTGAGTTTACTCTCATGGAGCAGGCCTCAAATCAAGTCAGAAAACTGTTAGTTACCACAACAATTGTCGTGTTACATCTTGCTTGTCATGTCAATACTGTAGCATTTAGTGTCCAGTGGTAGATAAGGCCCCCAGTAGCCATAGCACCTTCTAGCACCAGAAAAGCTAGATAGCATAAGGTAGCTTCCTGGTTAGCTCAAGACTGATTTCTGTTATCCTTTGCATCCTAATGTTTCCTTTCTTCAGCAAAGGGCCCTGTTATCTAGTTATGATGGTCAACAAGGAGCAATTTGGGTCCTCCATGAAAATCAAAATTTTCACTTCATACTGCATGTATCCTGGAAGCAGCAGTGTACTGAAAGCTGAAACTCAGTTTTCTTCTGAAGTTATTTATTTATTTATTTATTTATTTATTTACTTTTGAGACAGTGTTTCTCACTTTGGAACTTTGGAACCTGTCCCAGAACTAGCTCTTGTAGACCAGGCTGGTCTTGAACTCACAGAGATCACCTGCCTCTGCCTCCCAAGTGCTGTGATTAAACGCATGTGCCACCACTGCCCAACTCTGAAATTATTTTTGAATTATCTTATAAAATAGTTATCAGTTATCTATAATGTGTATATCTTGGTTTTTCTTCACCTATCCCCCAACTTCTCTATTGCTTCATTTCTCACTCCTATTCTCACTTATATTTAACTCTGTGTTCACGCCCTCTGTTTTTCATATCACATTCCTTCTCCTATTCCCTTAATTATATTTTAACTTTGCTTGCAGGACCAGAGTTTTAAATATACTTATTTTTATCCAGGACTAGTGATTTAAATATACTTATTTTTATCTAAATATAAAAAGCAAATTTGTAGGTGGTTTATGAGGTGCTTTGTACAGATTTATAGGTTGATAAAAATATAAGTGAAAAGAAGACAACAGCATTCTTATTGTTCATAAGTCACGAGGAGGTCAAGACAACAATTTTGACCAGAAATGCCATTTATAATATTATTTCTGAGATTTTATCAGATAATGCATTACATAGTTATTGTCAGGTGGCTTGCACATTTTTAGCAAGAGACTTAAACCATATTCCCAGGTGAGGCATTCTTTTAGCTTTCCATCTCCCCTACATTTCCCCTTCTTCTGTTCTACATCAGTGGCTTCCAGCTAGCAAATAATTGGCAAATAATCCAATATTTCTGCTTTTCAGATCAGTGTGGCCTTTGAGGCCTGCTGCAAACCATGGCAAACAGTATTACTTCAACAGGGATGTATATGCCCAGCTTCACAAAGTAGCTGCAAGTACAAGCTGGAGCTAGGCTGGTTGGAAGGTTCAGTCTCAAGCTTCTGTGGCTCAGATTCCAGAGATAATGTTGTAGAGATTGTCTTCTTTCCTACACCGCATAAGCTATATAGCTCTGAGATACTCAGAGAGTTCCTTGCCAATTGCTCATGCCAGCTGTTGTAAAAACTTTAATCTTATGCTTTATTTATCTTCTCTCCAAGAACTGATTTTTTGATTAGTCTTTTCTCAGAATCAATGGATGATTCCATACTCATTTCTTTATGACTATCATTGTTCACAAAGTCTAGTGATAACAATCTTAAAGAGAAAGCAGTGAAGATTACATGTTGTTTGCAGCCATGCTTTTTTGTGATCAGGCAAATGGGCCTCAGCTGTGGAAAAGCAGAAGATGATGATGCGTTGTTGCCTTTTCAGCTCAGCTTGCTTGGTGTTCAAGGGAGATTCTGAGGACAGACCACTAGCTTCCTCAGGTTTTCTCTTTGCACATGTCATCTTTAAAGTCTTCATGTACCAAGGTCTAACTTCAAAACAGGGGAGAAAAATCACACAGATTTTGAAGTGTGGAGGAAGAAAATTAAAAGGTCCATTAAGTAAGAAATAAAATAAAGAATGTCCCTTTATTTGTGACTGAGTCATTGTATTGAGTGGGAGGAAGTGAATTCTACTCTTAGCTTGGGATTCTATTGCTGTGCTTAATCATCTTTGTCAAAATCAGCTTGGAGTTTAAAGGGTTTATTTGCCTAAACTTCCAAGTCACAGTTCACCACAGAAGATGTCAGGGCAGGAAGTCAAACAGGGCAGGAATCTTGAGGCAGGAACTGATGCAGATGCCATAGAGAAGTGCTGCTTACTAAATTGCTCCTTATGTCATTTTCAAACTGCTATTGGTCATGCCAAAGGATCTTCCAATTGCAGTTGAAGCTCCAGGTGTCATTCCACCAGAAGGGTCAATCTCTTTTAGGCAAGGTCCCTGAACTACAGACCCCAGAATGCCTTTTGCTTCCGCTGCAACATGTTTGCCGCAGCTCGTTCTCTATGGTATCTAGCATGGTGTGAGTGGACATAGTAAGATCTCCACTGCCTATAATATAGTGTGTTTATGTCTTGGAAACATTCCATTCTACTAGGCATTTTTACTGTAGATTGCCAAGAAGATAAATCCTCCTTAATATGTACCATCTAATAATAATGATAGCTTATACAAGTTTTGATGAGTAAAAATAAATACAAGGATATGCTTCACAGCCAGGATCTGTGAGTCTAACCTAAGGAACTGCATGGATTCTAGGTCCCGTTAATGACTACCAATTGAGTCCCAGTAGCCCAACTAGTTTAAATTATTTTAACCTTAATGCTGGGAGATGTATTCACAGGTCTCAGAGTGCATCACAGCTGAAACAAAGCTTTGAAAACAACAAAGTTAGACAAGATGTTTTTGTTAAAAACTCTGATGTGAAAAAAACTTAAGAAGAAAATCTAAAATGTTTGAAAAATACATAGTTGAATGTGGAACTCTTTAAGGTCAGGGTACAAGAACAAAGCAACCCAATTGTTACTGGCTGACATACTCTCCTTGCTTTGATTGATGATCAAAGGTGATGATTAATTCCTTAAACACATTTCTGTTCTCAGTCTCTTCATACACACATACACACACACAAATGCACGCGTACACGTACGCACTCACACACACATGTATATACATATATAAAACTATTAATGAATGGACATGTTCCATAAAAATTTAAAGTAGAGCTAATTCTTTCCATATATAAAAGTTTAGGTTTGTTATTCCTTTAAGAGTCCTTATAAGATTATCTTTGAAGATAAGTAATGAAGTAATTGTCCCTTTTTTTGCAACTGCAAAGCACAGCCTGCCAGTAAAAGCCTGCCAAGAACACCTTGCTTGCCCATACGACTAATCTATAACAAGTCACTTGGGTATGAATGTATGTGGGTTCTTGAGATAATTTTTTTTACCTCTAATACATGAAATGTTTATTCATGTGAGGGAGATGAAAACATGCTTTTTACCTATAATCAGCAACCATTTTGAGTTTTTTTACTGCCTGGAAGGTTTTGTTGTGATATAAAAGCTGTAAAACAACGTGAGAGGAGAAAGAGAAAATAAATACAAAAAAAGAGAATAAAGAAGGAAACTATCAAGAGAGTGTTGTGAGTGCTTTTCCCTAACACCCCTGAGACAGAAAAGTCTAGCTTCAGACTCCACGGATTCCTAGCAAAACCCTGTGCTGCTGAAGTCTGGCTCCCCAGAAACAGTATCATACTGTTTTCTTACAGCACCCAGGACCCCAGCCCAGTGGTAGCACCACTCACAGTGATTTGGGCACTCCCACATCAATCATCAAGCAAGAAAAAGCACAGGTTTGGCCAGAGTCCAATCCAGGGAGAACATTTTCTCAAATAAGGTTCCCTTCTGTCAGATGACTTAAGCTTGTTTTAGTTGACTTAAACTAACAAGCACACAGTGAAAATTAATGGAAAGACTCAATAGCAGGAAGATGGCTCACCTTCTCCTTCATATCCCTGGTGCATTTCAGAATGCACAACCTTGGCACTTAGTTTCATTAAGAAGACCTGGCACATCCTAAGCTGTGGACCTGTGATCAGGGCATGGTCTGTTCTGCTGCCTGTTTTACTGGAAGTTGTTTGTAGTGAGGAGAGCTTGGTTTTAAATTAAGATGTACTTGACAAGCATGAGAAAGTATTTAATTAATGTAAGATCTTTTGTTAATCAGGGAAAATATGATCTGTAGTGCACTGGATGGAGCGGCCTGGAATGCAGTCAAATCTGAACATTCTGGTTCAGAAAATACTTATTATTTTTTTATTAAATCTGGAAGGAAAACAATCATGGGGAGAGACCTAAGATATCTAGTGAGAGGCAGTGCAAAATAAAATCTATAATGCACTCTTTATGAGAAGCATATTTTTTCTTATTTTATGCATAAGCAAACTGAAGCTTAAGATTTGTCTTATATTTTGTGCTTTCCTGGAAGGGTCCATAGCTAAACTTTGTATTAAATTCTTTTTTTTTACCAGTTTCCATTATATCACTCAGAAGGAGAGGTTAGTTTCTGTGGTAAGAGCAAATTTTATGTTATGTAATTTGAAGATTTGAGGATATATGCTCAAAGTAGCTTCCACAATCCAGTGCAAAATTCCATTATTAATTTCAAAGGAATAAATCTCCAATGTATTAGAGATTTATTCCTTTGAAATTAATGATCATTACTTAAACAATCTGGAAAGACTAAACACTTGTTAAGGCCTCCATTTTTCCAATTAAATTTATTTATAGTTTTTTTTTCCTTTATGGAAAATGTATTGCGATACTTCAAAGGCCCATTACATTTTCTTTTCATCATCTTTCTCTGTAGCTTTTTTCACCCCGTTTTGCTAGTATGCCTAAGACCGGGATCTCAGGACATAAGATTGGCAAAAACATAAAAGTTCCTCTCATCTGTGATGATTCTTTCTCCGTTTTTGTAAACAATCCGGATGGGCATCACAGTCCTGTTAGATGGGTGGCCAATTTAAACTCTTCAGCAGAGCTAGTTTCCTTCTTTAGAGCTGAATGCTTCATGGGGATAAGTAGGAGCTTGGATCAGTATTTCCTCAGGCGCTGCACAGGGGCCTGTGGATTTCTTTTGCTTCCTTGGGTGAATAGAGTGGGAGACACATTCTTATGGCTACAAGCTATCCTGAGTTCTTACAGGAGGAAGCCCCTACCAGCTTGCACCTTGGTGTGGCATCGCACTGTAGAGCACCTCACTAAGGGCTGAGGAGACTGCATGCAGAGCGAGTGACGATGCAGCTCACCTTCTCCTGTTGGGCCTTGTCACTATTGGTCTTGTCTGCCAGCTGGTTTAACCAAGTATCCACTTGCTACTGCAAATTCTTGTGAAAGTGAGTCTTCAGGATCATGACATTCCCTCTGGGTATGCTGACTGCCTTTTGTGCAGGAGAATGGCCCAATGGAAAAGGCATTTATAATGTTTTTAATTGAAGTAGAATCACACCCCTTTCTCCCTTTCATTTTCTCCCTCCAACCCCTCTCATATTTACCTTTCTCAAGTGGTAGCTTTTTTTATTGCCACACAACACACATCCCACATGTACAATGATGCATATGTGTGTGCTTGTGTGTGTGGTATGTGTGTGTGTGGTATGTGTGTATGTGTGCACAAATATATAATTAGGGCCAGTTGAGTCTTTTTATTGTGCATGTGGTTTCAGGGATGACTGTCCTTTATTGCACAAGCAATAAGAAGGCTCATCTCTGGAAGAGGCTAATTCTCCTCCACATAGTCATTTGCTGTCTTCATTTCTTGTTCTAGGGGTGGGAGCCTATGAACATTTCCCCCTTACATACTAATATGTTCATTGATCTTAAAGAGTCATGGTTAGTAAAGATCTGATGATTTGTGGGCTGCTTTTCTTTGCTTTATGTTTAAAGATCACTTACGAGTGAGCAATGTGATAATTGTCTTTAATCCCAAAGAACTTAGACAACAATGAAGACTCTAAGAGAGACATACATAGATCTAATCTACATGGGTAGTAAAAAAGACAAGATCTTCTGAGTAAATTGGGAGCCTGGGTACCTTGAGAGAGGGCTGAAGGGGAGGGAAGAGGCAGGGAAGGAGCAGAGAAAAATTTATGGTTCGATAAAAATGAATAAAAAAATAAAAAGAAAAAGAAAAAAAGGCATGATGTTAAGATGGGACATATAAAGCCTATGGGAGGAATAAGAAGAGGGAAATGGAGATGGTTATGTTCACATTCCACTGTATACAAATAAGAATTCTCAAGAATAAAGAAGAAATAAAGTTGTAATTTCAAAAGGGAAAATTCTCTCTCTCTCTCTCTCTCTCTCTCTCTCTCTCTCTCTGTGTGTGTGTGTGTGTGTGTGTGTGTGTTAGACAGGATACAGGAACTTTTAAAAATGAAACTAGATGGACCAAAAGGTAACTAAGAGAATGCAGACAATTTAAAAAGAGTAGAGACTCTAAGAGAACTGACAGATAGAAGACAAGTCTATGACTAGTTGCCCCATAGACACACATAGATACACACAATCACACACACATGTACTTAGAAACACACTTCATCTTTATGAATCTCTCCTTTTTTTAAAATCATGACACTTCAAGATCTTGAACAACTGATTTCTAAAATATTTGTAACCCCAAAGTGTCTAATAAATGTTTAGCATTCAAGTGTCCGTAGGTGGCACTCTTGGCTCTGATCACAACTCTTCTAGCAGAAAATAAAACTTGCTTGGAAAGTCTATAGGTGGAAGATGATTTTGGCCAGCAGCCAATGTCAAGCTAAATGGAGAGAAACTCAGAGAGATCCCACTAAAATCAAGAATAAGACAAGGTTGTCCACTCTTTCCATATCTACTCAATATAGTTGTTGAGGTCTTAGCTAGAGCCACTAAGACAACAAAAGGAGATCAAAGGGATACAAATCAGAAAAGAAGAAGTCAAACTCTCACTATTTGCTGATG
>NC_022016.1:12930203-12941500 GCF_000317375.1 Microtus ochrogaster
GGCTGATTCACTATATCCTGCCTATTTCAGTCCTCTCTTGCAATGCCTGCCACTTGTAGACTCCATTCTCAAGTAAAGTTTTCTCCTTTCAAAGTGTGCAAAGCTCTAAAATGTCAATGGATTTGAATGCAGATGAAAGGAACACAAGGCTGTGAGGTTGACTTATATTTGTTTCTTTAGATTCTTCCTATTTCAAGACGGTGTCCTGCCTGTGGCTTGTCTGTACCTCCAAGGGCCACTTCTCTGTATACATGAAAGGCTTCTTGCCTTAAGTACCCATGTCTGCTTGCCTGAGGGCTTTCTCTGGTTGCAGAAGCCTGTCTGCTTGAAGTGTCTTGGTGTGAGTGCTCAGGAAAAAAATAACCCTTAACCAAAGACAGATAAGAGTTGATGGATAATGACCCCGGTTTCCTTGTGACAGCAATCTGAACTGTATTCTCAGTCTCCCAGTGTGTGTCTGGTGGAAATGTGTCTTATTTGCCCAAAATGACTACCCTCCCATTAATTCAGATTTTGTTGGCTTTCTCTCCATTCTACAGATGACTTTATAACAAACTCTCCCAAGTTTCCTGGACCCCTTTTCATATTAGCTATGCGCATCTCACTTGTCAGAGGTCTGGTTCTCAGGGGTACTTACTCTTTACGATATAATTCTATCTTCACTCAACAGCGATAGATTATTCTAGCAACAAATCCTGTCCTTTTCTACCTCTGCCAATTTATTTATTTTGACCAGAACCCTTTTCCTTCTGTGCACTAAAACTCCATTCACATTGGAAAACTTCATGATTCTTTTAAAATTGTTTTTATTGAGCTATATATTTTCTCTGCTCCCTTCCCTTCCTCTCCCCTCCTGTTCTACTCTCTCCCATGATCCCCATGCTCCCAATTTAACTTCATAATTCTGACATTTTCTTTCAAGATGGAATCTACTCTTGTGTGATAATCCTGATGTATTTGTGTTATTTCTGCAGTAAACTGGGCTCATTAGGGGAATGCTACTTATTAATGTTATCTATTCTTGCAGATGTTTTAATATCAGGTACAAACAAATGCTCAATAAATTGATGGACGTATACGTAAGTGAGTCATCATGGACAGAAATATTTCATAAGTCAAATGTCCAAATATTCATTTTCTGTTGTACTGAAAGTTGAATGTTTTAAATTTTCAGTAATCAATATATGATACAATTCAATATACAGTTATTAATCCATAGGTTTAAGGATTTTGATAGTTCACTCAAAGAATATACTCTGAAATTTCAATAGAAGTTTATTTTAATTCTGTTATTATATTATTATCTTGAATATTAGAACCAAATAGTTGTAACACTACCTAAATACTTGCTATTCCTTCTATATGACTAGATCAAAAATGTATTTTTAGAATGACTGAGAAGGTGGAGATGGACACATTTGTCTTCTGAGAGTTATTTGCCCTAGGCAGGGTGAAGATCCTTAAGCACAAGACAGTCAGGTGACACTATAGTCAGAGAGTATATAGTGGGGTAGAGGAGAGAGAGACAAACTGTCTCATGTCCTGTGGTGAGAGGCAGGGGCAGTGAGCAAAGGATGATTTAGGAGGCTTGCTTACATCCCTGGGCCACGGTGACATCTGGTCGGGGCTTCTTCCAAGGGTCATGCCTGGATCCATGGTCCTGCCGCAGATACGGTCTCTGTTGGTGTCTATGGACTCCCGTTACCACTGAAAGCCCTGAGGATGCATAGGGTCTAGATGGCTACATTGGTGCCCACATTGGTGCCCAAGGGCCATTCCAATCTGAGTGGATTGAGATGTCCCTGGGCCATTGAGCTGTAACCAAGGGCAGATACGGTCACCACCAAAGGCCTCACAGATGTACCTGTAGTCACGTTGAGGACCAAGGGAAGGGCCGCAGCCTGGGTGATGCCTATCGGAATAGCCTGTACTGTGGCCATGGTGTCATCTGTGCCTGAGCTGCTGTTGATGAACATCTCTGGGTCTATGACAGCACAGAGTCTTGGTTACCACCTGGGGGCATAATAGAGTCAGAGAACCACGCTGCTACTGAGTCCATGCTGATCTGGAAGGCTTGTACTGCTATCCAGGACCATGGTGATATCTGGGCTCAAGTTGCTGTGGGTGACTATGTCTGGGTCCATAGTCCTGCTGCAGCTGGGGCCTATGTTGGTATCTATTGTCCTGTGTTACCGCAGGGAACCATCAGTACCATGTGTTGGACTATGCATTTAAGTACAAAAGCTAAGCAGGCCCAGCTCTTCACTGTCCTGGAGAGATAATGGAACCCATGATCCTGGCACAAAAATACTGGCCCCATACCTTAACAGGGAAAGCTTGTCCCACCTTTCATTTTGGGTGTGGGAGAGCTGGCTTGTCACTCACCTGAGGGGGATGTTCCCAGCAGTCCAGTCAGTCACAACAACCCAGATACCACCAGACACAAACACAGGGCTTTGAGTTGGCACTACCCAAAATCTATTCTATCTATGATCTGATACATGACATGAAGAGTCACATTGTATGGAACCAGAGTCACAGGATCTCTATGACTCAGGGCATATGCAGGATAGTCAAGAAGAGTTTCAGTGAGTGTCCAGTATTCATGGTGTACCAGAAGCCAGAGGCCTTGAACCTGCCTAACAACACATTAATCAATGAACAATTGAGCAGCTCTCAATGCCACCAAGACTAATGAAGAGGTGATAGAGAGGCAGGAAAGATAGAGGAGTGAAGTATTCTTATTTCTTGTTTGTTTTTAATTAATGCTCTTATTTGCATTTAAAATTGTATTATTTTTTATCATTTTTAATAATAATAATAATAATAATAGTTATTGATTTTTCAAGACAGAGTTTCTCTGTAGTTTTTGGAGCCTGTACTGGAACTACTTCTTGTAGATCAGGCTGGCCTTGAACTCATAGAGATCCACCTGCCTCTGTCCCCCGAATGCTGAGATTAAAGGCATGTGCCGCCACCACCTGGCTATTTTTATTGTTTTGTATTATTTATTTTTATTATTTTTTGTTAATTTTTTTTCTTTTGGGGGTGCTACAAGGTTGAAGGGTGGCTTCTCAGGTACTGGGAAATGAGTGGGGTTAGCACGCATGATGTGAACATCCCAAAGATCAATTAAAAATTATGTTAATCTTAAAAAAAGAAAAATGTATTTTTAGTGAACTCAGGATTTATCCCAGACTCATCTACTCACTAAAGTCCCTTTTTTCTGCTCCACATAAACCAGAGTGACTACTGGGTTACTATGGAAGAAGTCCTAAGTAATAGGAAAATAATAATAATAATAATAATAATAATAGTAATAACTGCTGAAATGTCCCTTCTGAAAACTCCCCAAGGGACTAAGGGACTAGCCATCACACATAATATCTTCTTTTCTACACTTTAGGTTATTGAAATGGCCTAAGACCAGCTTGCCTAAACTCTTGGGTCACAATATCTTGATACATCCTTCTACAAAAGCATACCTTCATCTGGCTCTCTGTGCTTTAGCTTGGGTTGTTTTCAGCACAGGTAGTTGATAGGAGATCATAGTCTAAGACAAATAGAAATACATAACTGCTGACAAATGTCTAGATATCTCAAGTATGTGCTCCTTACTGAGACTGAGCCATTGACAGTCTGCCTCCAGTATAATCTCTCCTGACAGTTGTGTATGTGTGTCCCTACAGATGCTAAAGACGATAAGATTTTAACCTTTAGTTTCCTCAAAAGAAGACATTATCTGTAGTATTTTTATCTCTATCACAATAGACCAAAGTCAAGTCAAAGAATTTTATTTTATTTTTCTGGATTTTGCCTTTTTCATGTTTACTGTTGTTTGCATCTGTATGCTTCTTAGGAATTGAAGGTTTGATCATCAGCAGAATTAGCACGAATTCTTTGTCCCACCTCAAAAAAGATAAGATATGCAAAGGTATCTTTGTTTCAGAATTATGGTTCTGTCCTGTTTCTGATAAGTCTTAAGACTGAATCTATGGTGTTCAGATATTGGTTTATAATCTGTACAATATGTGTCTTTAACATGGAATCTATGGTGTTCAGGTATTGGTTTATATTCTGCCCAATCTGTGTCTTGAACAAATATTGCTTGTGGAATGAAATCAAGCAGCTTCATTTCTCTGGGCAGTGGTGGCACATGCCTTTAATCCTGGTACTGTGGGGATGAGGCAGAGAGATTTCTGAGTTTGAGGCCAACATGATCTCTAGAGCTAGTTCCAGGAAAGATAAGACTATACAATAAAACCCTGTCCTGAAAAAAGAAACCCCAAAGTGAAAAAAGAAAAAAAAAATCTTTTATAATTTTCCCCAGCACATTTACCTCAGTTTTTGTTTTATTTTTCTCTAGAATCACTACTTTATTAAATTTTCATAACTTCTAACTACATTCTAAAATATTTTCCTTTTATTCAGACTTAAGTGTATTCCTTACGTCTCATCAAAGAAACTTCTCATTGTAATAAACAGAAACCATTACAAAAAAACCACAACCAATTAAAGTTCAGAGTTGTGGAGCCCTGTCCCAATGGCTGCATCTACAAAACAACTCGTATAGCTAACTTTTAGGGATCGTTTCAGGAAAGGGCGTGGAAAGATTGTCAGAGTCAGAGCATCTAAAAATTCTCTATAAAATTGGCAGTTAGGAATTCCAGAAGCTACATCCATATAATCTCACCAACACGACTTTGTAAACATGAGCTAAACAAGTGCAACCACAGATGCCAAAGTGGAAGGAAGAAAGCTCATTAGACTTCAACCTTATGTAAAGAACTACAGGCAACTAAAGAGTGCTGGGAGTGGGAGACTATTGCCTTGCCTAGGGATAAGCACACCAATTGGTAATCCAATAGCAGATGGCCAACCTTGAAAACATATGTACAAGTAACATTATACTGACACTGACCAAGAAGGCTTTTTTTAGGAATATTACAGTAATATTAATAATTAATAATAATTAATGGAAGAGAGACAATGAATTTGAAAGAAAGCAAGAGAGGCACATCACAGGTATGGAGAGGAGAAAGGGGAAGATGATTAATGATGTGATAATTACATTATAATCTGAAAAGATGAAAGAAGTAATAAAAATTTTAAAAAAATTGAAGAGTGATATCCATAAAGCAGTAACATCTCCTATGATTTCACAATTAGCACAGCTGGATAGGTCTTTTCATCCTTTTACATATTTTATTTCAGAACTGGACACTAATAAGTTTTCTGAGTAGTCCTTGGAGATGTCTACAGGGTTTGGGTAAAGAGTGGGTACCTATTACCTCTTTTCATAAGGAAAAAAAAAAACCTCACTATACTGAAAACCATTTGGAAAAAATCACTTTCAGAAGTCAATATTCAATTTGATTACTTGTTACAATGATACAAATAAGAGGTTTGAATCTTTAGACTAATTTTTTTTATTGTTTTATGAATTATTCAACATAGCTAGATTGTGCTTCAGTAAGAGGTAATCCTTATATTTTATTGGATCAAGAAAAGGAAGATGTTGTTAAAATTAGTCCCAAAGGTGCTTCAGGATCATTTGTGGTCTATACTGCTTTGTTTATTCCACAGAACCTCTCACTGAATATTGTCAACTACTGTAGCTTAGGGTGAAAATAAGAATGGCGAGACATTTGCAATCGTTAACACTTCTGCTACACATGATTTGTAATTCTTCAGCAACACATCATTGATCATAACAAGTGACATGTACAAAACCAATGGAAATAAGATTGTGTTCTTTTTCCAAAATGAACTAAATATTTGCAAATAGGAATGGACTATATTACACTTTTCATTTGAAAATTGGGAGCTAGATCTGGTCTTTTAGTTTGGAATGTAATTTTAAATTGTTAATTTCTGAGGCTTCAGTAAAATTTACATGTAAATGTTTTATATGTAAATGACTCTGTAAGCTTGATAGCATGGGGTAGCAGAAACATTTCAGATTTCAATCTATGTTGTATAAGGTGTTTTTTTTTTAACACCTTGCATATCTTATGTGAGGTCTTTTGCTCATCTGTAAACTGGGACTTACAGTAATACTTTCCTCATGATTGTCACAAGGACTCTTGGTCAGAAAGAACAATAGTCTTATTCTTACTATATCTTGGGGGAAGCAAACCTTGGATAGCTCATACCATTTCCAAAGTCATACATAATTCTGAAAGTCATTCCAAAATGAACTTTTCTTAAAAACTCAAGGAAAGAATCTATGGTGTTTTGAATGAGAATGGTTCCCATAAGCTCATATATTTGAAATCTTTGTTCCCAGCTGCTGGATTATTTAGGAAGGATTAGACAGTATGGAGAGATTTACACACACACACACACACACACACACACACACACACCACACACACATCCTTGCTGCCTGTGGATCATGATAAAAGCTCTTATCTACTTTTCCATTGTCATACCTACCTTCTGCTATACCCCATCATGATGGTTATGGGCTAATCCTCTGAAACTGTAATCAAACCCCAATCCAATGCTTTCTTTCACAAGTAGTCTTGAACATGATGTCTCTTCCCAGTACTAGAAAAGTAACTAAAACAAAGTCTGTATCATCAGATAATTTTTAAAACCTTTTGTATTTGTTCACAAAATTCTGTGCTAGTCCTCTACACTCATCAGCATGGATGTAGAGCAAACTATAATTTGAATTTCCGTTTCAACCTGGGGGAAGTCTAATATTCTTAAGTGTTAACCAGAAGAATACCAGAAACTTTTCTTTGTACAGATGTATTTAACTTTGAGGATACATTCTTTTCATTGTGTTGGAAAAACATCAAACCCAAACAACAAAGAGAGTCATTTTTAAAACGAGAATGTGCAAAAGTAAACAAAAGTCCCTTTTTGGACCTGTCAAGGCTCCTGGCCTGAGCTCTCAAACAGATCCTGCCTGTCTAATTAGTTTCAACAATATTTTATCCAGTGATAATATTTAAAAATGTGTATCCAGCTAAAACATTCAGGAGATGACACATAGGTATTATTAAAAGAAAACCAGAAAAATCTGAAGCTTTGTCATGAACACATGGAAGAAGTTATTTGACACCATGTGCCTTTGTCTGGGGTACTTTCTTCTATAACATAAGAAGAACAGCCACTATCTTTCTTTGAATTTTGATATCTGACTTAGTTTCCTAAGAATGCGAATCTTTACCCTAGATCCAAACAAGAATCAGCTAAACTGTTTAGCACAAAAATTAAGAACATTGATTAATTACTGTCCTAAAG
The DNA here is from genome assembly GCF_000317375.1 of Microtus ochrogaster. Lineage (NCBI taxonomy): Eukaryota > Metazoa > Chordata > Mammalia > Rodentia > Cricetidae > Microtus > Microtus ochrogaster. The sequence goes on from NC_022016.1 coordinate 12,937,461, forward strand.
CACAGCTCTGATCCTGCCTATAGATTTTCAGAGACTGAAAATCTGTTTTAATTCTTTTAGCACGCTCCAGTATCTGGATACATCAGTTTTCCCCATGTTCTATATTCTTATAGTACTTGTCATCATTATGCTTCCTTCCATGCACCTCCATATACCCCCACACCAATGAGTTAATCAGGACTAAAATTTTGAGACATAAGACATAGGGCTTTTTTCCGTTACAAATTATAAAATAGAGCAAGATAACATGTCTGAATCCTTAATATTTAATAACGGTATGTATATTTGACACTTGAAGTTTCTAATATCACATTTTACTTTGTTTCTGTAGCACATCAGTGTTTTTATTAGTAATATTATTATCTGTTCTTTTCTAGGAATATTTTTACCCTCACCCATTTTATTCTTGCAATTAGTTTTCTGACTTAGATCAAATACTAACTTAAACAGTTAAGCCTTTCCTAATCTCTTTCGTGTGCTGTAGATAAATGAACATTGTCTGGTTGCTTTTTCCTGTGTCACTTTCAGGTAATGCCTCTAGTATGCTATGAACCAAGGAAGTCTACTTGCAATGACAAGCAATTCTGATAGATGATGCACACCCACCTTCCACATTGGACAGACACAGAGTTCACCTGCTTTAAAGTAAAACACTCTGAGCTAATGATAAATTATTTTGTGTTGCTGTGGGAATTATTTCAAATAATTCTTCTTGTCCTTCAAATAGGAACACTCCAGTCTTCTTTGCTGCACAAAAATAGATGCTTAACCATTTTCTTCTATTTACTTCCAAAAGAGTATCTGGGCAACATATTTTTGACAATCTGGCATTCTAAGGAGTTGTAAGGGACAGTTTAATCTTTTTGCAGGTAGGCGAAGGAGGAATGAATACATTTCACCAGATATCCTCTTAAAATTTCCTATGCAGTTTTAGTAAAAAAAAAAAAATTCTTATATAAAGCATTGAGTTAGGGCACAATGCTTCCAAACATGAACACAACACAAAAAAAACCCATATATATATAGTCTTAGTAATGGCTTCTGTTGTTGTGAAGAGACACCATGAAAACTTTTATAAGGAAAACATTTGATTGGGATGGATTGCTTAAAGGTCCAGAGAGGTGCAGTCCATTATCATCATAGCCATATAGAGCATAGTAGCATGCAGGCAGATATGGTGTTGACTACATCTTTTACAGAAAGCAACAGGAAGCAAACTCTATCTTGAACATAGGAGACCTCAAAACCTGCACTCACAGTGACACGCTTTCTCCAACAAGGCCACAACTCCTAATAGAGCCACACCCTATGAGATTATGGGGGCCCATTACATTCAAACTACCACATTCTTTTCTACTACCTGACTCCTATAAGCTAGTAATAATATCATAATGAAAAATGAACCAGTTCAAAATCAAAAGTCCTCATAGTCTATCACAGTCTCAAAAAATGTTTAAAAGTCCAAAGTTCAATTTTTTTTCTGTAATTCATACAATCACTTAACTGTGATCCTCTTATAAAATCAAAACAAAATCACATATTTCCAAAATATAATGGTACAGAATATACAATAATATTTCAACACATAGGGATGGGATCATAGTGAGACCAAAACAAGACTGAAAACCATCTGGGCAACCTTCAAACTGCATCTCTATGTCTGTGGTCAAAATGCTCTTCAATCTCCAATTCCTTTAAGATTTATTGACTACAACCAATGTCTTTCTCTTGGACTGGTCCCATGCCCCATTTCCAGCTCTCGTAGACAGGTAGCCCATGGCTCTGGCATCTCTACACCTTGGGATCTCCAAGGCAATACAGGCTTCATTTTCACAATTTTATATAATGGCCTCTCTAGGCCCCCATACTGTGACTTACCTGACACATGCCTGTCCTCAGCAGCTTTTCTTAGTTTGGGGAGCAAATTCTATGGCCCCTTTTTTTCTGAAGCTGAAGCTTCCAAGTTCTACTGCTTGCTAGGGCAGGGACATGACTCTCCTGTGCAATTACATCTTCACCAACTTTTAGTCTTTCAGTGCCCAAGCTTGGCTGTACTGAAACTTGATCCATATGCAAGGTTGGCCTCCAACTCAGAGATTTGCCAGTCTCTGCCTCTCCATTGCTAGAATTAAAGGCTTAGGCTACCATGTCCAGTTCTAAGCTTTTCTTTATTTCCTTTACACAAGTTGGAAACTTAGTTGGATGAAATCTTTTGTTGTCACTCCCTTACTCCATTTCTTAATGTGTTTATCTCCTTGAACACAGAACTTAATTCCATTCTACCTTCTGGTGTTTTTTTTCTTCTGCAAAATTTACATTTTCTAATTTAGCCTCATCAGCTTGTTCCTTTTCATTATAAATATTCATTAGAGTTAACATTAATAACCATACAACAGAACCAACACTAGGCTGTTTTGAGATTTCCTATGGCAAAGGAAATGCTAAAAACAACAACAACAACAAAAAGCTCTTACTTAAGCCTCAGGCATACTCTTCAGACAAGGGCAAAAAGAAGCCACATTCTTCACCAAAACATTACAATAATGATCTCCAGGCAACATATTTAAATTCTTCTACTCTGAAATGTCTGGAGCCAGTCTCCAACAGTTTAAATAACTCTTAGCTCCACTATCTTCCATGCTTCTACTAGTATGGTCCATCAAGTAGTATTTAAAGCATTCCACTGCATTCCTAATTCCATAGTACCAAAGTTCAAATTCCTCCAAACAAAAACATGGTCAGGCATATCACAACAAGTCCCTGGTACTAACTTCTGTCTTAGGGTTCCTATTTCTATGAAGAGACATCATGACCATGGTAGCTTTTATAAATAGGGTTGCTCACATATAGTTTCAGATGTTCTACCTATTAGCATCATGTCAGGGAGTAAAGTGGAATGTAGGCAGACATGATGCTGGCAACATCTTGATCAGAAAGCAACAAAAAGAAAACTGACACACGGCACAATATCGAGAAGAGAAGACCCCAAAGCCCAGTCCAACAGCAACATACTTCTTCCAATGAGACCACAGATACTGCAACAAGGCCACACCTTCTAATAGTGGTACACCCTCTAAGATTATGGGGACCAGTTATATTCAAACTACCATATGTACATGCTATGGGACAATGGTCTTGTACCCTGTCACTTGTATTGTTTTAATAAAATGCTGATTGATCAGTAGCCAGGCAGGAAGTAGAGGTGGGATGATGAGAACAGGAGAATTCTGGGAAAAGAAAAAACTTAATCTGCAGTAGTCACCCAGATGCAGAGGAAGCAAGATGAGAATGCCCCACTAATAAAAGATACCAAGCCACGTGGCTAACACAGATGATAATTGTGGGTTAAGATGTAGAAATTCATTGATAAGAAGCCTTAGATAATAGGCCAACTAGTATATGATTAATATAGACCTCTGTGTGTTACTTTGGGAATGAACAGCCGTGGGACTGATCAGGACAGAAACCTCTGTCAACATATACATATGTCTGATACTGAAGATAATGCCTGCCACAGTGTTTTCTCTTTTGTTTTTTTCATTTCACATATTGTAAATTCTGGATGTGGTAAGGAGCTGTAGTATTATGCAATGAGGTCCTGCCTATATTCTTTGAAGAATATATGTGTCATCTTTTATGCATGTAAAACTACTCTTTAAATTGGGTTTGATATTGTCCAACAGATCACAAATATTCAGCTTTTTAAAATCTCTGAATTTTTGTTTGGATAGTTTCTCTTGACCTGTTTCAGTGCACCAATTCTTTTCTACCTTGTGTGTGGATATTTAGTCCTTTAAAAAAGGTTTTATGAATATTATTTTATATTTCTATCATTTCCACTTGGTTCTTTTCATAGTCTTCATCTCTGTCAAAATTCCCATTTTCTTTCCAGGACATGTGCTGTGGAATAATCCTCTTGTGCACTCTAAAGATTTGTCACATGAATTGGTTTAATAAAATGCTGATTGGCCAGTAGTTAGATAGGAAATATAGGTGTGGTGACCAAAGTAAGGATGAAGGGAAAGAGAAGGGCAGACAGA
>NC_022016.1:12942275-12943835 GCF_000317375.1 Microtus ochrogaster
CCCTCCACCCTTGCCAGCTGTGGCAGGTGGAAGAGCTAGTACTGGGGTCATGAGAATGGGAGAGCTGGCTCTGTTCCTCACCAACTGTAGCACAAGGGAGAGGAGGCCCTGTACCTTACTAGAGCAGACAGTTTTGGCAAGGGCACAGATGAGTAGGGTGCAGATGAGCTTGTCTTGTGGTACTATCAGAGAAGTGGCCCCACTCCTTGCTTCCTGCTGCATCAAGTGGGCTAGTTGGTGCAGTGCTTGAGAGCTCATCCAGGTAGCTATGCTGAAAGAAAGCTGGTGGGTAGATGAACTCGGATACTACCCAGGCCTAGAAACAGGGCTATGAATTAGCACAACCCAAATATCCACCTCTTCTATGAACTGCTGTACCTACAGATTGAAATCTACAGGATGGACCTACAGATCCAAGCTGGACCTACAGATCTAAATCTACAGGATGTTCATAACACAGGACTACACCAGGATTTCCAAAAGGAGTCCTAGTCAGGGCCCAGTATTGATAGAGTAGTAGAACTCAGAAGCTTTGAATCAGACCAATGACTCAATGCAATGAACACAAGTAAAGACGTATCAGGTTATATGGTATAACTCACTAGGGCACACTACAGCTTCCACTTTGAGATTTTTTTGTTTTCTTGTTTTTGTTTTATTGTTTTATTTTGTTTGGGGGAGGTCATAAGAACAGAGGTCAGAAGTGAGGAGACAGGGAGCTGAGTGGGATTGTGATGCATATTATGAAATCTGCAAAGAATCAATACAAAGTTAAAAAAAATTCCCATTTTCTAATACATTTTCCACAACACTATTTTCTTTGTAATTTAACTTTTAAACTGAAAATAAATTTTCCATACAATATATTCTGATTATGATTCTCCCCCACCTTCTTTCAGTTAGAAATGTGCTCACCCAAATCCACACTTTAAATAGGCAAAAGTTGGAGATTGTTCAATTCATTACATTTTTACCATATCCTACACAAAGGCCATAGCAGTATAATGGGGATATAAGGAGCTAACTCATGATAGCAAAACAGCCAAAGCAAAGAAGTCGAGAGGGCACTACCTGATCATGAATACATCGGTACCTCTCCCTGTGTGTTCTGCATGTTCTTATTGTGAATGACTAGTGCTATACTTTTAAAATGGTTTTAATTGAAGGGATTATTTGATAAATCTTCCCAGAAATTGAGATTTTTTGTACAGTTTTCAGGAGGTGACAAAAGAACCGTTGGTTTTGTTGTCAGGAGCTTAAGAGGGCAACTTGACAACCATGGGGTAGAACTGCCCTTACTCAGAACACCAGGAGACTGTGAAGTCAATTACTTAAAGATCCCCTTAATAAGAAAGTATGATCTTCTGCTGATTTTTTAAAAATATGCTTTGCATAAGTACTCCTTTGACCTACTACTTTCACATGTCATCAGGCATATCATGAGAACAGAAAAACATTTTCCTGATGTTGGCTTTCCAATGTGAACAGATCTGAAAGTTTACAGTTCTTACCTGTGTTTGATTCACATTTCATCCTGAATCAGGGAGGTGGCAGTAACAT
>NC_022016.1:12947370-12948111 GCF_000317375.1 Microtus ochrogaster
GAGCAGTCAGGGTTCCCTGCCCTGTGGAAAGTCCAAGGTCCTCCCCCCTCCATCTAGGTCTAGGAAGGTGAGCATCCAAACTGGCTAGGCTCCCAAAAGCCAGAGCATGAAGAAGGATCAAAACCCAGTGTCATTGTCTTTGGCTTCTCATCAGCCCTTATTGTCCATCATGTTCAGAGAGTCCGGTTTTATCCCATGATTTTTCAGTCCCAGTCTAGCTGGCCTTGATGAGCTCCCAATAGATCAGCCCCACTGTCTCAGTAAGTGGGTGCACCCCTTGCGGTCCTGACTTCCTTACACCTGTTCTCCCACCTTCTGCTCCTCATTTGGGACCTTGGGAGCTCAGTCCAGTACTCCAATGTAGGCCTCTGTCTCTATCTCCATTCATCGCCAGATGAAGGTTCTATGGTGATATGCAAGATATTCATCAGTATGGCTATAGGATAGGGCCATTTCAGGATCCCTCTCCTCAGCTGCCCAACGAACTAGCTGGGGACATCTCTCTAGACACCTGGGAACCCCTCTAGAGTCAAGTCTCTTGCCAACCCTAAAATGGCTCCCTTAATTAAGATATATACTTCCCTGCTCCCATATCCACCATTCCTTTATCCCAACCATCCCATCCCCCAAAGCTCTCCCCATCCTCCCCTTTTCACTTTTCTCTCCCCATCTCCCCTTACCCCCATCCCACCCCACCCCCAAGAATGCTAATTAACCCAATTATAAAATGGGGCACTGAAC
>NC_022016.1:12949274-12950304 GCF_000317375.1 Microtus ochrogaster
AGATCCGCCTGCCTCTGCCTCCCGAGTGCTGGGATTAAAGGCGTGCACCACCATCGCCCGGCTAGAATGTTTCTTTTTACATATGAGGGTGCCCTTGTATTAGGGTATAGATGTTCAGTATTGAGATTTCCTTTTGATGGATTTTTCCTGTGACTAATAATGAAATGTCCTTATTTGCCTCTTTTGATTGATTTTAGTTTGAAGTCTATTTTTTTAGATATTAGGATAACTACACTAGCTTGTTTCTTAGGTCCATTTGATTGTAATATTTTTTCCCAACTCTTTACACTGAGGTGATGTCTGTCTTTGAAGTTGAGGTGTGTTTCTTGTATGCAGAAGATGGATGGATTCTGTTTTCCTATCCAATATCTTAGCCTTTTTATAGGTAGTTTGAGTCCATTTATATTAAAGGATATTAATGCCAGTGATTGTTATTTTCAGTTAATTTAGTTTTCATTGTTGTGATGTTAATTTGTGCTTTTTTTTCCTTCTTTTGAATTTGCTTCTATGAGACATTCAATTGTCTGTGTTTTTGTTTATGTTGCCAACTTCCTTGTGTTGGTGTTTTCTTTCTAGTATAACGGGTTTGTGGCTAGGCATTGGTTACATGTGGTTTTATCATGGAATATCTTGTTTTTTTTCTATGGTCATTGAAAGTTTTGCTGGGTACAGTAGTCTAGGCTGGCTCTGTGGTCTCTTAATGTCTGCATAATGCTTGACCAAGACCTTTTGGCTTTCGTTGTCTTCAATGAAATATTAGGTGTAATTCTGATAAGTCTGCCTTTATATGTTACTTGGCTTTTTTCCTTTGTAGTTCTTAATATTCTTTCTTTATTTTCTATGTTTAGTGTTTTGGTTATTATGTGATGAGGGTACTTTTTTTTCATCCAGTCTATTTGCTGTTTTGCAAGCTTCTTGTATTATCATGGGCATATCTTTCTTTAGGTTGGGAAAGTTTATTTATTTATTTATCTATTTATTTATTTATTTATTCATTCATTCATTCATTTATTTATTTATTTTGATTTTC
>NC_022016.1:12950404-12955544 GCF_000317375.1 Microtus ochrogaster
ATTTATTTTGATTTTCGAGACAGGGTTTCTCCGTAGCTTTTGGTTCCTGTCCTGGAACTAGCTCTTGTAGACCATGCTGGCCTCATACTCACAGAGATCCACCTGCCTCTGCCTCCCTAGTGCTGGGATTAAAGGTGTTTGCCACCACTGCCCAGCAGGGAAAGTTTTCTTCTATGATTTTGTTAAATATATTTTCCAAGCTTTTGAGATGAACTTCTTCTCCTTCTTCTATACCAATTATTCTTAAGCTTGGCCTTTTCATGGTATCCCATATTTCCTGGATGTTTTGGGTAACTTTTGTAGATTTAATGTTTTCTTTGACTGATGAGTCTATTTCCTCTATTGTATCTTCAGTGTTTGAGATTCTCTCTTCCATCTCTTGTATCCTGATGTTCATGCTTGTGTTTGTGGTTCCTTATTATTTTCTCAGGATTTCTGTTTCTATAATTCCCTTGGCTTGTGTTTTCTTTCTTGTCTCTATTTCAATTTTCAAGTCTTTAATAGTTTCTTTCATAAGTTTGATTGCTTTTTTTAATTTACTTTAAGGGATTTGCTGCTGTCTTCCAATTTTTTGTTTGTCTTTTACTCCATTTCTTTGATGGGATTTCTCATTGCCTCTAAACTCCTGACCTAACCTTTGGTTGAGTATCTAAATCACTATGCTCTTAGGTTTGTGAATGAGTAGTAACTGTAAAATATACTCTAAAGGGAGCAAATATTAGCATTTCAGAACATCCATTAGGTTATATATTTAAGAGCACAGTGAATTAATTACTGCTTTAATTTAGTGAAATAAAAGATAATTTGATACTCAATAAATAAAAACAATTGAAAGGGACAAATAGAAAAAAATGACTTTCAAACATTTTCCTGAAGTTAATTTTTAGGTCATTTTCTTCTGCTTCATCTATATTTGGTTGTTCAAGTCTTGCTGATGTAAGGTCTTTAGGCTTTACTAATGTCATATTGCTCTTTGTGGTTTTGCATGTGTTTTTACCTTTTCTACTCATCTTTTCCTCTAATAGGTTAGTTGGGGCTTTTCCTACTATATCTTATAGCATAATTTACCATTTATCTTCTTCTATATTTTGCTTTGGGCCTTTTTTACCTTTCTTTCATTCTGTATGTCCTACCTACTTTTTTGTTTCCTCCGTGCCTATCTAACTGGCCACTGGTTAAACCCTGGCTGCTGACTGATTCACTTATGGTGGATTGACTGGCTCACCTTTGCTCTCTGACTGCTAGCCCTACTTATTCCTCTTCTGACTATCTGTTGGCCATTCAGCTTTTTATTAGACCAATCTGTTGCCTTAGCTAGGCAAGGTGAGACAGCAGCACAGCTTTACATAATTAAACAAACGCAGCACAAACAAATGCCACATAGATAAATAATTATTCTATTCCCAACAAATAATAGATGACAAAATATAATTATGTCATTTCTCCCTTCCCCTTTCCTCCCACCAGTTCCTTCCATAATCCCTCTCTTCTTTGTTCTGTATAAATAAAACCAACTGAGTCTCTACAATGTTGGTTGTAGCTGTAAATTTTTTGGATCATCAGCTACCAGATAATGGTGCAGAGACTTCTTATTAAGTGTGAAGACTTGGCCTTAGCTTAGACTTTATCTTAAATACCTCTTATAACAATGAATTTTTATTAATCTACATTCTGCCATGTGGCACATTACCTCTCCTCCATATTATATGTCCTACTTCCTCTGTGTCTGGCTGATGAATCTCAACCTGTCAGAATCTTCCCCTAAGATACTCTCTTTCTCTAGACATCCCAACTAACCTCTCTTTCTTAGTTATTAACCTTCCAGCTATTTATTAAATAAATCAGAAGGTTCCTTCTCAGAGACATATCTTCACAGTGTACAAAAAGATTATTCCACAACAGTTCACTGTATGTGTTTCCAGGACCAACTATCCCGAAATTAATAACCATTTTGTGTTCTCTTCACTTGAGAACTATTTCTTCCACTTTCACAATTCCTTAATTGCTTATAGTTCTTTGTCTCGATTGAGGGCTCCTGGGCTTTGTACATTCTCATCTAACACACATTCACCCAACAAGTTCCCTCCCAACTACCCCCTCCTTGGCATCTCTATAAATGAAATGCATTATTATAATATTCAAATATGATTAAAATCAATATTGGTTTATATAACACATTTTTAACTGAATAAACTAGGGAAAGTTGATTTTTATCACACATGATTATATATATTTTTGGTGAATATCCATCTTTATAGTTCATCAACAATTCCTACCCACAACAAATTGCTTCCTGAAAATTTTCTTATATATTGCCTACTTCTGTGATTGTGGACCCAACTCCTCAATCAAATGAGGATCCCCCATCCCTAGCTCTTCACTATTCCATGGAATATACCAAATTGAAATAGACCAGATCAATTCTCTACCCTCATTCAAGTAAAAAACTCAGTTGCATGAAAATGCAGTGCATATATACAGTTTAACTTTATTCAGTCATAAATAAAAATACAGTTATAAAATTTGCAGAAAATGTGTGAAACTGGAAAACATAGTATTAAGTAAAGTAACAGAGGCTTGCAAAGACAAACACCATATATGCCTCTAAGTGCAGGTCCTAGCCTCTGCCAAATATTTGTTTCCAGGTGGGAGAAAATATGGGTAAAGGCCAGGAATCTAGAAATGGTTCTGGATAGTTGGAAAAAATGAGGGTTTATGTTCAGAAACATGAACAAAGACAATCTGAAGTCAAGAAACTCATGCCCAACCAGATACCTGATGAAGAAACTACATTCTTTCATATGAAAGAAAGGGTTGGTGAATGAATGCAGTTTGTTGTATACTTTATGAAGTCTTTATTTTGTTTGGGTTTTTATTGAACCTTATGAGACTGAGAGACATTAGTATTTTCATTTGTTGTACAGCATAGGAGACCACACAAAGAAGAGGAATTGGTGATTCTCATATGCTGATGAAATGAAATGTTTGACTGTGGACTTGGTCGTATGATACAGCCACAAAAGTCCTTTTCTCTCTCTAGTTCTGATTTTCATAGCTTTGTTTCATGCAGAAGGGAGAACCAGTTACCATTCTTTTATTTCTTTTCCTTTCTTTTGTATACCTTAAAGTTGTGCTTGAACTTTTGGCAGAAGTTAGAAATGAGCTAGTTTGTGTTTTGTGTGTGTGTTTGTGTGATTTAAAAAAATGATATGCTATTACTTTCCATAGATGCTGACTTAATATACCTGTTTTCTTGAATAAAGGGATGCTCTGGTACATAGCCCACCCTTTAAATCTTTAAACAAAAGCAAAACCATGCTTTATTTTATTGGAAATAAATTCTCTTCTTACAGCATCTATCCTTACTACAGTTTTACTGTTTTCCTGTATCTGCTCCTCCCACTTCATCCCCATCCCCTCCCATCAAAATCTACTCCCTTTCGGTTTCTCATTTGAAAAGGACAGACTTCTACATGATAATAATAAAATATAACAAAATAAAATATTATGAAATAAAACAAAACCATGTCTTCTACCATTATGTTAGAGAAATTTCCTGATCATTTTTAGCAGGAAATATTTATTCTTTAACCACGGATTTTCTTCCATATGAAAGAATCCTCATTCTTTCTAACTATACTTGTATCTATAATTTGTATCTATACAAGTATATCTATACTTTACACTTCCTGTCAACCTCTTGACTCTCTGTTGATGTAGAGCACAGATGCCTTTATGACTATAAGTAACAAAAGAAGAAACCAGACTCTCAGTGCCCAGATTATTCCTCTCCAGGAGCGAAGTTTTCTATGGAATGCAGATATGTTATTCTTCCTCCATATAGCTGCCCTTGTACAAAATAGCTTTGTAAGTTGTGTTTGGCCTTATTATATAGACTATCACCTATATATGATACTTATAGGTGCTTCATAGATTTAATATTAGAGGCATCTTATACAGCTCATAACATTGATATTTTGTCAAATACAATTCAGCTGCAGTCTAAATATGCAATAGAACAGCAAAAAGACTATGTATTCTAACAATGTCTATGTCTAGAAAGATAGGAATAGAGTGGCTGTCTCAATTTCTATCCTAAATTTAAGGCTATGGAAGTTAACATGAGAAGGATATAGTAAGTTCAAGTGGTTTGTAATTATGTTCAGTGGTGATCAACTACTTTCTTTCTCTTTTCCAGGTTAACTCTTTGTCAGTTTATTACGAATGCCCAAACATGTTAAGTGTGAATTTTCATTTTAGATTTAAGTAATTGTTTTATTCACAGCAAGACTGAAAACAAAACCACTGCCTTAGCACAGCAGAAATAACTGCTTAGGAAAGAATGTAATGCTATGTCTTAGTCTGAAGTCTATGCTAAATCCAGTTATCGTGTAGCAGAGTCTATGACATCAAAACAGGACTGGAAATTAGGAAGCTTTAAATATTCAGAAGACAATAACAGCTTTTTTACAGCTTGTGGTTACAGTAGTTGTTACTTTATTTAAAAAAAAAAAAAAAGATGTTCTGTCCTAAAAGGGAGAAGACAACAGATTTTTCCCTTAGGAGACAGTAAATGTATTTTTATAAATAGCACCAAAATAAGCATATGAAAGGATTATTAGATTATTTAGTACCGACACCAGATATAGTTTAGCTATCATATTGACTAGATTTAGTTGGAAAGATTTCTTGGGGATTAGAAACATCAGCCTCTTAAGGCATACGGCCTTTGATTTTTATCTTGGTGAAATTTATTAGTTAGTTATGTAACATTAGGCATATTATGAAGAGGACCACTTTATTTTTTTAAGTGTTGAGTCCAATACCAATCCAGAATATGATCAAACTTTTAAGATTTTAGATACAGTAAAGGTTGGGCATTGAATTAATTTCTGAAGTCCTGAAGAAACTCTATGTAGTCCAGTAAAAGATTACCGAGTGATTGCACTGAAGGAATCCTAATTCTATCCAGGCATTTGGAGTTGTTTTGGAACTGAAATGATTAGAAGGTTGTATTGGGGAAAATAATTTAGAATTTAGATTCTAAAAACATAAGAAGCACAAAAGAAAAAGAATTTGAGAATTGAATTATTTGGGACTTTATGTTTTCATGGGATTTGACATAAAGACTATGATAATT
>NC_022016.1:12956519-12957103 GCF_000317375.1 Microtus ochrogaster
GCCCTGTTTAGTTGCTGAGGAATCCCATCTGGACAGGTGAGTGTGTGCTATCCAGGGGCGGGATTGTCCAGGAAGAGAGCACAAACCCCACTCCCCCAGCTCCTTCTGCAGGGCTGTCTTTCTTACACATGACCCAGACCCCAGCACTCCCCCCCCCAACCCTGCCCTCCTGTATGCTAGAACCAGTGCTCAAGAACAGTTCTAAGCTCCTACACTAAGGCCACCCTCCCAGAGAGGTGAGTGCCTGCCTACCCGGCAGGCCTCAGGGTCCCCTGTAAAGGAGCCCGGGCACCTTCAGCTCCTGCGCCAGGCTTCCTATGCTCTTCTGGATATCGCCCTCCCCCCTTGCTCCATGCATCCTTTTGTCACCGGATCATTGGGCTACCAGGCGGCCCTGTTTAGATGCTGAGGAATCCCATCTGGACGGGTGAGTGTGTGCTATCCAGGGGCGGATTGTCCAGGAAGAGAGCACAAACCCCCTCCCCAAGCTCCTTCTCCAGGGCTGTCTTTCTTACACACGACCCTCCCCCCAAGTCTTCGTTTTCCGCAAGGTCCTTTGCTCAGGAACAGTTTTCTGCTCCTAC
>NC_022016.1:12961510-12962391 GCF_000317375.1 Microtus ochrogaster
AAGAATTTGATTATAGAGGCTTACTTTCTAAATTGGAGAATATTATTTTTGGCATTTTAATATTATAGGCTCATAATCACTTTATTATAGAAATGCCATGTTGTTTTGATCTGGCAAATGTTCCATATTCATGATACTTTTTGTCTATTCAGTAGGAGGGAAATATTATCAAGTTCAAAACCTGACACAGGAATACAACTTTTTAAAATTCAGAAGTTGAATACGTATTTATATCACTTTCTTTGTATTGCCTATACACAAATCTTAGAGGCAACATTATGTTACTCAATTTGCTCAATTTGTTTCATAACTGGTAGAGTCCTGGTTTTGAGTGTCATGAAGAGGAGAGAGAGAGAAAAGAGGAATTTTATACAAATGTTTTTTTTATTATTTCATTGTGTGCATGTTTTTCTCTGTACATATGGTTTATATGACTATAAAATCTAGAAACAAAGCAAGAGAGAAAACAAAGCATATTTGTTTTTGTGAGCGTGCCTTAATTTATTTAATATTATTATTAGCAGCTGTATTCATTTTTCTAAGATGACCCAACATCATTCTTCTTTGCAAGTGAACGAAATCTGTTGTGTTTGACAGGGATAACTAACACTAAAGCCTTTTAAAAATGCCATCTGTAAACCTATTATAGTAGATGTTTCCTAAAATATATACATTCATAAAAAGAGTTTTAATGGTGTTATCCTATAACGAGGTGACAGCACCCCAACTTGATACCACATTTTACCAAATAAAAATTCCAGGGATGGGTTACCTCTTTTTGAGTTGTTAGCCAATGGGTTGCTATAGACCCCCAAAATCGCAGAATATGGCCATTGCTCTTGGTTATTTTTTTAGAACTTTATGCTAAATTCTATTTTGAC
>NC_022016.1:12966609-12967926 GCF_000317375.1 Microtus ochrogaster
GATCAAAAACCCATTGCCATTGTTCTTGAGTTCTCAGTAGTCCTCATTGTCCGCCATGTTCAGCAAGTCCGGTTTTATCCCATGCTTTTTCATACCCAGGCCAGCTGGCCCTGGTGAGTTCCCGATACAACATCCCCATTGTCTCAGTGTGTGGGTGCACCCCTCGCGGTCCTGAGTTCCTTGCTCGTGCTCTCTCCTGCTTCTGATTTGGACCTTGAGATACACTATTAAAAGGAGAAAAGCAATCATCACTCTCACCTGTCTGTCAATCCTGTCAGCTATAATAATGGAACCTTTTGTGGCCAAGTATGCCCCCAGGTACAATAGGGGCACAACTGTTATAGTATTAACCAAAAACTTTCTGACTAGATTGAGACCTGCTCTGTGAGTTGGAACCCATAACTGATACTGTTAAAAGACTATAACTTTTTTTTTAAATATTTATTTATTTATTTATTATGTATACAATATTCTGTCTGTGTGTACGCCTGCAGGCCAGAAGAGGGCTATAACTTTTTTCTAGTCTCTAGGGTAAAATATTCTACTTTATTCTGCTAAATGGACATAATTTTAAAGTGATTCTCAGTAACATTTTGATAGGTCCATAGATTAGTGCATCTTTCAATCTTCATAAGAGAAGATTCTTCTTGCAGTTAGATGGAATTTAAAACAAAGTTTGAAAACTAGTCAAGATACAAAAAATAATAGCCACAATGTTCACATCCAAATGGGATATTAAATCACACCCTTTGCATCAAGGCTAACCGCATAAAGAGTGTAAGAGCCAGATTTTGTGATTTATTTTAAAGATATAATGTTTCTAGACTTACCAGAACAGATGAACATACAAATTCAAGGTGATTGTGATAGAATGCACAAGATCTGTACAAGTGCAAGCCAGAAAGAAACTACTGTGGAGGGAACACATAGTCTTCTTACACTTACATAAAGAGATGTTGGAGTTTGAGAGCTGGTGCGAGATGCAGAGTCAATGTTTTTTAATGGTTTTTTTGATATATTGAATATACCCCAGGGTAGGCATATATACACCCACCAGGTAAGAAGGGGGTAGATGGTTGTAGTAAGTAGTTGGTTGGGGAGGAGAATATGATCAAATATATTTTATGAAATACTCAAAGAATTAATAAAAATATTACTAAAATCCATTATATATGTCACATATTCTGATGTTAGAAATATAGGTTGTTTCCGAAATTACTCATGATAAATAGTAAATAGCTACAATAAATGCTGATGAAGTGCAAGTGTCTCTGTGGTATGTTGACTCAGAAGTAAGTAACCAGGAATGGTATAGCT
>NC_022016.1:12968191-12972354 GCF_000317375.1 Microtus ochrogaster
GGCTGCTATTTGTTTTCTTAATGACTGCCATTGTGATTAAAATAAGATTAAATCTCAATGTAGTATTATTGATTTCCATTTCTCTGACAGTGAGGTTGAATTAAAAAAGTGTTTGCTAGCCATGTATATTTGACCTTTTGAGAACTATTTTTGCATTTCCCTATCCCATTTATTGACTGAGTTATTTGACATCTTATTTTTTAAGGTTACCTTGGCTGCTGTGTCTTTTGTATTCCATATAAATTTGACCATTCATTTTTGTTTTTTTTTTCTATTTTTGTGAAGGAGCTGGTGTTTTGATTGGGATTGCATTGGTTGTAGACTGTTTCTGGTACAGTGACCATTTTCACAATATCAATTCTACTAACACAGGAGCATAGAAAATCTGTCCATCTCTGGCATCTTGCTCAATTTCTTTTTTTAGTGCTTAAAGCTTTCAATGTTGTTGTATTTTACTTCAATTCATTTATTTCAATTTTCTTTCCTGGCTTCTGCGAATGGGATTGTTTCTATTACTTATTTCTCAATATGCTTGTCATTAGTTTATAGAAGTGTTACTGGTTTTTGTAAGTTAATTTTGTAATCTGTCATTTTATGGAAAATGATTATCAGCTCTGAGAATTTCCTGGTGGAGCATTTATGGTCTCTCATATGGAAGATCATATCATCTGCACATAGAAATATTGTTACTACTTCCATTTTAATTTGTGTCTCTTTTATTTCCTTGTCTTATCTTATTATTCTAGCTAAGACTTCAAGAACTATACTGAACATGACCATGAAGATTAAGTAATTTTGTTTTTTCTTAATGGGAATTCTTCAAGATTTTCTCAATGTAGTTTGATAATGCTATATTTTTGCCACATATAGTCGTTTTAAATACTGAAATATGTTTCCCCCATCTCTCATATCACCAGGAATTTTATTATAAAGGTATGATAAATTTTGTGAAGGTCATTTTCTGCATTTATTGAGTTGATCATGTGGTTTATGTCTTTGAGCCCATTTATGTGATGAAGTACACTTGTGATTTTATGTTGAACCATACCTGCATGTTTGGAATGATAACTTTAACCATTCTTAATGCTTTGTTTGCTTTGTCTTTAAGTTTAGTTTTCACATATTTTCTTGATAATGTTTTCATCTTTGCTCATCATGGAGATATACTGGTGTTTAATTTTACTTTTTTAGTTATTATTCTCTGTTTGATCTTGGAATCTGGTTAACACTATCTTTGTAAATAGAGTTTAGAAGAATTCTATCCTTTTCTATTTTATGAAATAATTTTAAAACTACTGATGTTAGTTCATCTTTAAAGATATGGTAAATTATTATTATTATTATTATTATTATGTCACCAACTACCTCCAACTGCTATGATCTTTCTGCCCCATCATCTGCAAAGGCAGAGATTTGGTATAGGTATCCCATTTAGGACTAACACTCCTGTTTTCTTACTGATTTATGTTTGTTCATGTTTGGAGGTTTCATTTCCTTTACTTTCTGCTCTAGCTGTAAAATCTTGTCCTGTCCTTCATCCATTCTTTAGATAAAGTTTTCTGTGCAACTTTTCAGTACTTTGCTTCAGTCTTTTTTCATCA
This sequence comes from Microtus ochrogaster, assembly GCF_000317375.1. NCBI lineage: Eukaryota > Metazoa > Chordata > Mammalia > Rodentia > Cricetidae > Microtus > Microtus ochrogaster. Next base: position 12,969,793 of record NC_022016.1, read on the forward strand.
GCATTTCTATCTCTTTTTTATTCATTATTTCATATTCTGTAGTGACTTTCTTATTTAATCCCACTATATTTGTCCTCTTGGAACTTACAAAGGAGTTTATTTATTTCTTATTTTTATTCATTTTGGAATGCTAATAATCATTTATTTAAATGATTTGACTAGAATTTCATTTATTTTACCTTCACTATAGGACAGTTCCCATGGGATTATGCTTTGAATGTCTCCATTGTGTGGTTCACAAAGGGCCAGTATCTGCCCAACTATTGAACACAGGACTTTTTGAAATAATATTTCCCAACTCTTGCAGTCAATTGCTTAATGAAACCTGGGTGCCTCCTTCTGCAAGTGTAGCTACATACCCCTTATCTGGATGTTCTCTCCTTTACTACTCTTTAAAATGTTTATTTTTGAAAGTAACACACATTTTCTTAACCTATTTATTTTAAACTGTATCTTCTAGCATCTGGGGTTAATACTCCGCTGAATTAGATGTTACTTAAACCTCAATTTGACTCACTATTTCCTCTGGTGTAGACTCTGAATTTTCTCTCCTGCTTTTTTATTTTGTACCCCATTCTAATTTGCAATTAGATCTATGAATATTTACGCATCATCTAACTCTTCCAATAGCAGTTAAATAACTGTCTCTAGGTTGTTGCTTAGAGACTGAAAGACCATGCCTGGCTATTATCGGTATTTTAACGTAGTAATATCTGTCTTATACTAAAGTCCATATTCAGAGTTGAACTGAATTTACTCACCCTATGAGTTTTATTTGATCAGGCACCATTTATTGACTGTTTACCATCCTGCTTATCTTGCTCCATTTTTATCAGCATGTCCTGAAATTATTTTCCAGACAAAACCTCTTGAACTTTAATTTTTTTTCTCATTGGCCACATCTGGGTACATTCATGTTAAGATAATACACAAATGTTCCACAAATTCAAATGGAGTGCATTTTTCTCCTCATCTGAATTATTTCTACTATAATTTATTTGTAAAGATGAGTGGTCATGAACTGTATTTAGAATTTTCATAAGGTTTTAAAAGCCAGAGAGAGGGCATTTTCTTCCTAGATTAAAGGTTAGAATACTTCTTGTGAAGTAAGCCAAATAGTAAATATTTTAGGATTATAATTTATACATCCAGTGTTATATATAAGTCTCTATGTATTATTTATTATTTAATATTATTTTTAAAATGCAAAAGCTGTTCTTTGGTGTCAGGTCACATATGGGTTCGATTTGGCGTACAAGCTGTCCGAGGAAGAACTCTGGCTTCACAACAAGACCTTGACTCAGATGTGAAAAGCTAGGCTTTAGACAAATTTTCATTCTTCAACATTATTTATATTTATTCAGAATGTCACTGTTTTGGCTATGAGATAAAGTTTCCTTAAATAATGTACTGGTATAGGTTTAAATATGAGAGAAGTGCATGAATTAAATTTTTCTTCTAAACCACATGAAAGAAAAAAGTACTTGGACTCACTTTGTCTTGGGAGTAGGGGAAGATTAATTTTTTCAACAAAAATATTTGTGAAGTAGTTCTGGAGACTCAATAAACCAACAGAGGATAGACTTTGCCCTTAGGATGCATTCTGTACTTTAAGCCTCTTTTATTCCAAATATGTTGCTGTTAAAGTAGAATTTCAGCCATTATATATTTTTTCATTTTTATCAAGTGAATAGATATCAGTTATTAAATGAATAGAAAACATTTTACTATAAAGTTTACAGGGAAAATGGAAATATTTGGAAACAGCTTCTAAGGATCAAAGTAAAACAGAGGATTATAATAAGCAGAGTCACATAGCACACTAAGGTTTATGTAGTCAGTTACATGGGAACTTGCAGGGCCAAGTTCTTAAGCATTGACTTATACTGGATTCTGTTCCACTGGACCTCCTCACTCTTCAAAACACAAAGAGTTGCTGCTTGTGACCAAGTCCAGGATTTCAAAAGAGGAGTTGTTGACCACAATGACGGTGTCTCCATCTTTCCTATGTGGCAGGTAATAACAATAGTGTACAGGCAAAACGACTTGGAAATATCAATGCATTGTGCATCTAATGTGTTTACATCACTATATACATCAAGGGGAAACATCCAAATAGGGTGATTTGTTTGAGAAATTCAGGTATTGGGGAAGGTGTATCTTGAAATAGTCATTTAGGGCAAAAGTTTGTCATTACGTATTTAGTAAATAACGTTGAGGTACATTTCAGAGTACCATATACATGTGTGGTTAGGTAGGTAATAGCAAGAGTGAAACATTTTTTCTGAATGGAATTTGTAAATCTTGAAAATTGGGGGACTGTAATGATGATCAGTGAGTAAAATAATTGCTGTCTGGGGTTTTCCAGACCTCATAGGAAATTCATGTGTGTTAGTGTTTACCTCTGACCAACAGGACTCCTGGGAGAAATGAGCAAGTTTCAGGTTCAGTGCGATACTACCTAAAAACCAAACCTAACCAACCAAAAAAAACCAAAAGTAAGGTTCTGTTGCTCTCTCTCTCTCTCTCTCTCTCTCTCTCTCTCTCTCTCTCTCTCTCTCT
>NC_022016.1:12972454-12974432 GCF_000317375.1 Microtus ochrogaster
TCTCTGTCTCTCTCATTCTCTGTGTTTGTATGTGTGCGTGTGTGTGTGCGTGAAAAAGTGAGGGGGGGAGGGAAGAAGGGAGGAAGAGAGACTTAAAACCTCTTGGAAACCAAAAGCAAAAGGTTATTTTTACTCCTTTGTAATATTTATTATTGTGCCTCTGTACTAGGCTACATGTCATTTTGTTTTTCCATTTCCACTTCTTGCTCATAAAACAAAATAATAGGAATTTCTATACTCCATTGCATGAAGTTTGAAATTATATCATTTCTTAGAAAGTATTTAGTTGTCTTGGTCCTTGTGAGAACTGAGAACTATTGTCTAGAGTGTCTAATGTGTAGAATAAAATGTACACATCTTAGGAATCAGCATCTGTGAATAAAGGCTTATGATTTAACATCCTTTAATAGCAAAGGTGGTAAAAGCATCAATCCTCTTGATTTGAAATGTTCACTTACTCACTTTATCTGAAATAGTGTCAAAATCAAATGAGAGAGCTGAATACTCCAAAATGGGAGTTCACCAATGGATCTGATATGCTGTACAAATGCTGGTAATGTGTGGACAAATAGATGTGTTGCCTGATATTTACAATTAATTATTTACTTTATTTTTGAGCTTATTATATAATTCCATTTCTTCCTTCCCATTCCTCTATGCCATCCAATATACTCTTCATTATTCTACTTTAAACTTTTTTTTTTTAACGGTTTGGGAAATTTTTTTTATTGAAAAAAAAAAGAAATTCCCGCCTCCTCCCAGCCTCCCATTTTCCTCCCCCTCCTCCCACTCTTCTCCTCCTCCCCCCACTACTGTCCAAAGAGCAGTCAGGGTTCCCTGCCCTGTGGAAGGTCCAAGGTCCTCCCCCCTCCATTCCAGTCTAGGAAGGCGAACATACATACTGGCTAGGCTCCCACAAAGCCAGAACATGAAGTAGGATCAAAACCCAGTGCCATTGTCCTTGGCTTCTCATCAGCCCTCATTGTCTGCCATGTTCAAAGAGTCCGGTTTTATCCCATGCTTTTTCAGTCCCAGTCCAGCTGGTCTTGGTGAGCTCCCAATAGATCAGCCCCACTGTCTAAGTGGGTGGGTGCAACCACTCATGGTCTTGACTTCCTTGCTCATGTTCTCCCTCCTTCTGCTCTTCATTGGGACCTTGGGAGCTAAGTCTGATGCTCCAGTGTGGGTCTCTGTCTCTATCTCCATCCATCGCCAGATGAAGGTTCTATGGTGATATGCAAGATATTCGTGAGTATGGCTATAGGATAGGGTCATTTCAGGTTCCCTATCCTCAGCTGCACAAGGAGCTAACTGGGGACATTGCCTTGGACTCCTGGGTGTCACTCTAGGTTCAAGTCTCTTGCCAACCCTAAGATGGCTCCCTTAATTAAGTTATGTGATTCCCTGCTACTCTATCCAACCTTCCCTTCTCCCAATCATCCCGTTTCCCAAAGTTCCCCCCATTCTCCCCTTCTTACTTTTCTCTCCCCATCTCCCCTTACCCCTATCCCACCCCACTCCCAAGTTCCCAATTTTTTGCCCGGCAATCTTGTCTACTTCCCATACCCAGGATAACAACTATATGTTTTTCTTTGGGTTCACCATCTTATTTAGCTTCGTTAGGATCACAGATTATAGACTCATTGACCATTATTTGTGGCTAGAAACCAATTATGAGTGAGTACATCACATGTTCCTCTTTTTGGGTCTGGGATAACTCACTCAGTATAGTGTTTTCTATTTCCATCCATTTGCATGCAAAATTCGAGAAGTTATTGATTTTTACCACTGAGTAGTACTCTATTGTGTATATATTCCACACTTTCTTCATCCATTCTTCCATTGAAGGACACCTAGGTTGTTTCCAGGTTCTGGCTATAACAAATAATGCTGCTGCTGCTAGCCGGGCGATGGTGGCGCACGCCTTTAATCCCAGCACTCGGGAGGCAGAGGCAGGCGGATCTCTGTGAGTTCGAGA
>NC_022016.1:12981028-12993560 GCF_000317375.1 Microtus ochrogaster
TTCCTGAATGTTTTGTGATGAGAGTTTGTTGGACTTGTTGTTATATTTGATCAGTGCATTTATTTTCTCTATGTTATCTTCAGAATCTGAGATTTTTTCTTCTATCTCTTATATTCTGGTGGTTATGCTTGTGTCTGTAGTCTCTATGCGTTTACCTAGATTTTCCATATCCAGCCAGCCCTCTGTTTGTGTTTTCTTCCTTGTCTCCAATTCAGTTTTCATGTTTCGAACAGTTTCCATTATCTGTTTGATTGTTTTTCCTTGGTTTCCTAGGGTATCATTCACTGGTTTATTCAATTCTTTAAACTTTCTGTTATACCTCTCATCCATTTTTATAAGGGCATTTTTTACATGCTGTTTAAGGGCGTCAATCACTTCCATAAAGTCCGTTTTTTCTACTTCTTGATTATGGTGTTCATGTCCTCCTGTTGTGAGGTCGCTGGGTTCTGGTGGTTTCATGTTGTTTTTCAGATTGTTGGGTGAATTCTTGCATTGGTGCCTGCCCATCTCTTCCTCTGAATGTTCCCCTAAGGATCTTCTTTTACAGGATCAGGTCTCCTTGCCCACTGATGTACCTTCCCAGTGATGGCACTCTCCCGTGATGGCTCTTTAGGTGCCCCAGTGATTGCTCTCTTGGTGCCAGGATCAAATCTCCGTGCTGGTTGGGTAGCTCATAAACAAAGCACCTACCTTGCTTGCTGCAGTCAGGCTATTGAAACAAAGGAATTCCCGCCCTCCGGAATCGATCCCAGTGCTGAGACAGGCTGACCTGGGTGATATTATGCGCCCAAAGATGGTAGGGAAGCAGAAGTGGGAGGGTTCTGGATTCAAGCTGGGTGAAATAGGAAGAGAGAGGCAGTATGCAAGAGTTTAGGCCCTGCAGGAAGTAGTTCCTTGTCCCGGGCTTCTGCCGCGGGTCAGAAACTCACTCACCCCAGAGATGGATCTCCTGGTCTCTCCTTTAAACTTTTAAACTCATGGTATTATTGTTTTACACTGTTATTGACAGAATATGTATATATATATATATATATATATATATATGCTTCAGTCTGTGTAATGTTACTTGTATTTATTTATTTGTTTGTTTTGGAGTTGACCATTTGACTCTAGACAACCAATTGTTGTAATCTTTCCTAATGATTTTTTTCATTGAGACAGTTTTATCAGAGAATAAAAAAGAAAAAAGAACAAAAGGATAAAAAGAAGAGAAAAACAAAGAAATTATTTTTATAGCTAGAATTCATTGCCCATGTGTAATTGAAGTTGAAATATTATGGTGATTAGTTTTTTGTTGACAATATGACAAAATCCTGTAATCATCTGGAAAGAGAAAACCTAACTTAAGGTCTTGCTTAGATCAGATTGTCCTGTGGCTATGTCTATGAGGAATTTTCTTGATTGATGATTGAAGTGGGTAGGCCTAGCCACTGTGCCATAGCATTATTCCTGAGCAGGCAAACCCAGACTGTGTAAGAATGGTAGTTTAGCAAAAACTTATGAACAAACCAGTATGCAGCCTCTCTCTAAGATTCCAGGCTCCTGCCCTGACTTTAGTTAATGATGACTCTACTGGAAGTCTAAGTTGAAACAAAGCCTTGATTGTCTTAGAATGCCTTTAGTTACGGTGTTCATCACAGCAAAGAAACCAACTAATGCAGGTCTGTTTGGCTTTCCAAAGGAGATTTCATTTTTTGTTCTTAACCTAAGAGTATTGCTACAGTATGAAATATTTATGTGAATAAAGGGCTTGTGCCTTTATTGTAGTTGAAAATTACAATGCTTATTGATTAATAAGGAAATCTATTTAATGTTTATATAAGTCATATCCTTGTATGTTGTGAGGAAGGCCGCTTGCTGGTTCCCAGCTGCTCAGCCCTGAAATAATCACACAGACTCTATATTAATTAAATCAGTTCTTGGCCTCTTAGCTCTAGCTTATTAGCTAACTCTTACATATTAATTTAACCTATGACTATTAATCTGTGTTTCACCACGTGACTGTGGCTTACTGGCTAAAGTTCCAGTGTCTGTCTTTGGCAGGGCTACATGGCTTCTCTCTGACTCCACCTCCTTGCTCACAGCATTTGGGTTAGTTTTTCCCACCCACCTAATTTCAACCCTATTAACAGGCAAAGACAGTTTCTTTATTCACCAGTGGTGTTCACAGCATAAAGAGGTGAATCCCACATTACTTGTACCTTCTAGTTTGTCAAGGATAATTTAAAAAAGTTCTTAAGTTGACTAAACTCAAACAGAGAAATCTCTTGACTTGGTTATTTCTGATTTTTTGTGGGTACATTGTTGTGGTTATGTCTTCTTCAAAGATTCTGTTGCTTTTTCTTGTCCATCTTCACATACTTTGTAAATGTATATCCATTCCACATTACACTCATGTGTTATATTCTCTTGGAAATCTTAAACAGTCCTTTAAAAATGTGTTTCTCTCCTTTGTGCTCCCATGGTATTGTATGGCTTGGGTTACAGTGAAACATATATTTGTTTTTATCACTTTTATTGAAATTGAAGGAAATTTTAGAATGTTACATTTCTATAAAACCAAGCACAGAGCCTAAAAGAATGTAATCAATGTCCAAGAGGCCAGATGTTATGATTTGCTTCACCTCTATGTATCTGCACAGCACTTAAAATTATTTTGAATTAATTCCCACTGGGAAAAAATTTAAAATTTATCACACTTATAAGAAATGACAGTCTTGCTATTTAGTATGGAACATCCATTGGTATTTTAAGGAGGCCACTAGTGTGGTCTTGGCTAACCGACACCTCAGACCTGAAATAATCACACAGAAACTATATTATTTAAATCACTGCTTGGCACATTAGCTCTGACTTTTTATTGGTTAACTCTTATATTTTAATTTAACCCATTTCTAATAATCTGTGTATTGCCATGAGGCTATGGCTTTCCGTGTAATATTCTGGTGTCTGAGTCCAGTGGGGCTACACTGCTTCTCCCTGACTTTGCCCTTTTTTTTCTCCCAGCATTCAGTTTAGTTTGTCCCTCCTAGCCAAGTTCTGCCCTGCTATAAGTCCAAAGCAGTTTCTTTATTCATTAATGGTAATCACAGCATACAGAGGGAAATCCTATGTATAAGTAAAAAATGCTATCTCACTATCTATTGTTGTCAGATATGGTCCTCAGCAGCTAGAACTAAATTGCATTATTTATTTTCATTACCTTTCTTGTCCTTATAGTTATTTGAGAGTTCAGTCCTGTTTGTGGAAATTCTTCATTATTAAACTGCTCAATTCCTTTACAAAATCATCTTGATCTCTATTCTGTCATTTTTAAAATTGTCTTTTTTATCTCGAGCTCTTTATGCATTGATCTTTAATGAAGGAAAGTGTGAACCTAAGTCACTTTGAATAGTCTTTTAAAAGACTATTGTATAATCTTGAAATAGAAAAAAAAAGATTTAAAATATTTTGCAATGCATATCTTTCTTCAGGGTTAGGTGGGTAACTCTTTCTGATCTTCCCCTCTATGTATTTAGTCCAGGTACAATATCCAGTGTCAAGCTTGGTCTGGTCATATCTGTCTGGGCCACAAGCAACCTCTAGGCTTTTTCCAGAACTTACCTTTCCTGTCTTTGACCACAGATGCCTTCTGTGTCACATCTAACTTCTCCACACAGCCGGATATTACATTTCTTTCTTCAGGGTTTAGCTGAATGAGTCCACTTGATCATTCCCACTCTGAGCACAGTCTATCCTCCAGATACAATCCTGAAGCATAGTGCATATTCTGCACACCTATCCTGATCCCACCGAACTTCATTTAATCTAAACCATATCCAACTTTTAGGTCAAACCCCTCCTCATATCCTATCTTTTGCTCCAATCTGCTCTGTTAGTATTGGGCACATAATGAATAAGAGAAGTTGATTTTCCCAGATCTGATCACAAAAATCTTGAGTATATTACCTGACGTAGCTTCTGAATCCAGAAAAATAGAAAGGTGCTATTTTAGTGGGGGAAAGCACCAATTCAGAGGGGAAAACAGGGTACACAAGTGATCTCAAGAGAAAAACAATAAAGTGGTGGGTTTTAATTATATTTTGTGTGAAGGAAATAAATACAGAAGAAATAAACAAAGAAGGTAAAATAAGAGTAAGGATGATTCAAAATATTATAGGAATCAAACTACTAAATACCTAAGAGTACCTATAATACACACAAGTCTATGTATACATATACATAAATTATTTACATGAATTTTTGTAGTTAGGCCTGACAATAACTCCCCTCAAAAACCATGAAGTATTTAACAATACCATCAGCACTGAGGATTAGATATTCTATTTGGATTGTTGCTCAGGGCTGTACAAGAGACTCCCAGATATAGTAGAACATTTCTGAGTTTATTGTCTCTCAGAGATGGAAAGTAAGTCATTATTCTCAAAAAATACCAAGCACTTTGTACATTGTACATCAGCTAGATCTGACCTGAAAGCTTTCTCCCAGATGGCCAATTTTCATGGTACTAGAACTAGCCATGCAACAAATAAGCTAAACTTAACTATAGTCCCTGGTACCCATCATAACAACCAGAGTGCTGTTGTAATCTAAAGGGTGAAGTACATATATATACATTGGTGGTAATCAAAGTCGTTTTCCTTGAACTTAAGTTACACTCAATTAGAGTTAAACCATACCTGGTAGTGGAAACCTAGACAAAACCCAAGGTTATAGCAGTCATGAATCTTAGAAGAGCACTTACAACTACCACTTTACTAAGCAAGCATCAGCTCTAACTACATTCTAAATATTTATCCTTATTCCCACAGATAATGTAGTTATCAGGCCACAGAAAGAAACTTCTTTTTGAAACATACAGAAACCTTTAGAAAATAGTAAAACTCAAGATTCAGAATTGTTGAGTTCAGTCTTAACTGATATATCTACAACACAACTCCTGCAGCCAAGGCTCAGGCACCACTATGTAAGAATGTTGGAAAGATTTCAACAATCAGATGAATTGTCTATATGATTGTGTCTTCTAGAAATGTCAGAGGAGCTACTCCTATGTAGTATCACCAACACTACTGCCTAAATAAGAGGAGAACGAGGACACCTATGGTCATGCCATCTTGACTAATGAAAGCTCAGGATGCTTTAATCCTAGATATGCACCTAAGAAATTATGAGAGCTTCCAAAATGGTTATCCGTTATCAAGGGGTTCAGTCCTGAATTCATTCATATGAGTGGAAGATGTTAAATATTTGTAAATGGAAACTTTAAATATAGTATCAGACAGAACAAAAAGATTCTAGAATGCAAGAGGGTATTATGCAATATTTTAAAATTTTGTCAAACATACTGAGAGCTTAAGAAATAGTCTTCCCCAAGGAGAAGCCAAAACATTACCCTGTGATAAATTTCAAAGGTCATCAATAAAGGCAAATCTAATATACTAGTCAGTGTAGATGATAAAGTTTTCAAAGGGAATAATTAAGGCATGTTATATTCTGAAAGAAAAAATATTCTATGAAAGAATCATGTCCTGAATTATTTGACATCTGCCCAGCATTTTATTAAAATATCTGTTTTTACTGATAAAGAATAAAATCAAGTAACAGATGTCGCTGAGGGGAAAGAACCCATCTGAATTTTAAATGTATATTCCTTTTTGTCTATGTTCATGACTAAAATATTAAAGAAACACAGCCAAAATTGATGGAAAATATATTAAATATTATATGAATGCTAGAGGTTTTATTAAAAAATGAAATGCATCTTGATTCAATTAAATTATGACTACTTTTGAAGAAAACAAAGTCTCTAATTACAAGAGGGAGATTATATAAATAGCTGCCTAGGTACTAAAGCTTGATGTGTTTCTATATTCTAGCCATCTCTGAGAAAAGAGAGCAAGGGGGAGATTTTTTGTTTTATATTATCCTTTTATAAGATGCCAACATTCTCTTCTTCTCTGTAGTTACTTCATTCTCTTTAATGGGTTGAGCATTCATAATCTGTTGGGAAATAAGTACATGTGGGTCTACCTCACTTTATGAGCATGTCTGCTGTAAGAGAAATTTAGCTATGCTTAACAGATTCATTTTTGTCAGCACACATTTATATATGTCAAAGTCTGAGTCAGAATAGAAAAGGATATAGAAGGAACATGGAAATGTTTTAATTGGGAGTACCTAAGCATATTTTCAGGGTAGGGCTTGTCAACAATAATGGAGCAGATGAATTGGATTACTGTGAGTAGCATACAATAAATGATTAAAGAACATAGAAAGAGAGAACTGATTACTTCTGGCTGATGATTCCAGTGAAAGTGTTGCTTAAAGTGGGTCATTAAGAAAGAATGCAAGTTTCATAGACTAGATATAAAGGATTAGGTTTTTCAGGGATAATGTAAGGAGAAGTAGAAGTCTTTAACTCACTTGGAAAAATACAAGTCATCAGAGGGTTGAAGAGATTGAAAGTAATGATGGAAAAGACTGGAAAATATAGCTGACGTATACTAATTCTAATATTTTCTGAGGCTTCCTTTAAAGCTTATCACCATAACACATTGACCAAGTTTTCTGTCCAACCTGGTCCCACAGTAATTCAGTCCCAAAGAAACTCACAGAGGTCTACATTAATTATAAACTGGTTAGCCTCGTAGCTCAGACTTATTATTAATTAATTCTTACATCTTAAACTAGCCCATTATTCTTGTCTATGTTAGCCATGTGGCTTGGTATCTTTATCCATGAGGCACTCTCATATTGCTTCCACTGTGGAAAGTCACGACTACAGACTGACTCATTTTTCTTCCCAGAATTCTCCTGATCTCCTTGCCCTGCCTCTACTTCCTGCCTGGTTGCCCTGCCTGGCTACTTCCTGCCTGGCTACTGGCCAATCAGCATTTTAATAAAGAAGTACAAAAACCAAATCATTACAGAGTAAAACAATTGCCCCACAGCAATAAAACTTGAATCTTTCTGACTCTTTCAGTTGATAAGATCCACAAATCACAGTAGCCCTCCAAAACTTGGCAAGTGGATAAACAAGGAAGCCCTTCTTCCTACTAATTTTAACTGTGCTGGCTGTCAAGTATGGTGGAGATAGCTTTGATAACAAGCACCATTAATAGCTATTATCACGGCAGTGATTCCCTATCCAGAGATTACAGTGACAGTGATCTGTTGGAAGCATTTTATCAATTAGGGTTCCATCTTCCTAGATGACTCTAGTTTTGTCAAGTAAGAAACAACAACAACATAAATAAAATCAACAAAAATCCAACAACACCCACTAACTAATGTAATTGACGAAGAGCAGACTCCTCTAGCCCTTCTCAACTGTTAACCAGTTATTGTTACCCTGGATTTGGACTCTTTAGGCTTCAAATGAGTTCTATTCAAACCATGATATTACATACTGAAGAAAAAGGAAATCCTCTGAAAGAATTTAAGTAATTGAAAGGGATACTCAAATTTGTTGTCTCAGGAAAAAACATGCTGATGGAGTATGGAATGGATGGTAAGGAAACTGGACCCAGGATTGTTAGAAAGTAAATGTATACCATTAAGGATTATGACATAGGAGAAGATATTGACATATAGGGTTTCAATGAAAAAATTACCATATTCTTGCCTTCATGGGCATATCTTGCTGTGACAGTTGCTATTATGACCCAAAGGATCATTGTTATGCAAGACTGTTGATTAGTTAGTGACCCCTACCCCAGACATCCTGTAAAGCACATTCTGTTACTATGAAGCTAGCCAGCAGGAAGCTTCCTAGTCAGTATCAAGGTTATTTCTCATTGTTCTCTGACACAAGTATGTGCTGTCTTCTGTAGAAAGGTCATACCATCAATTCTGGTGGATAATCAAGGGAAAATTTAGGTTTTGTTTGAAATTTTACACAGCCTTAGTATACTCCTAGTTTATTTTTTTCAACCCCCATGTGAAAAACACTCTTACCTGGTGTTCTCCTGGATTAAATTTCTAAAAAATAAGAATCACAGCTGCTACCTACAGTTTTTTTTTGTTAGTTTTTTTTTGTTGTTTTTTTGTTTTTGTTTTTGGTCCATAGGGCTTAAATATTAAGCATCAAGAGAGTAAATTTTAGATGACATAGTTGGAAATAATAGTATTTAGTCAGCAATTCTAGAACTTGTAGTATTAGTACTATAGTGTTAACTCTTCTCATCAGGGATACAGTATTTTTGAGTGGCTCTACAAATTTTTTCTTTGCAAAAAAAGTAGCCCTTAGCATATTCAGTAAGGTTTTGCAAGCATTAATTGGGAAAAGGCAAGGTCTTGTCCTCTGTAGTCATTTCCACATACAGTCTTTTATATACTATTAGGGTATATAACACCACTGTCTTTAATACATACAGCATACAGTGATAGGAACAAGTTTGTTTGATTTCTCTTGTCTTGGGATGTAGATGATGCTAAACAGTGATCATCACAGTTTAGGCCTCTGTGTCAGCATTGCTATTTCATTATTGAGAGTAACATGATGCTTCAATTGGTATTCTTTATTTCTAAGCATATAAATGACATGTTTCTGCTACTGGGAAATTATATTTATATCAAAGAGCTCAAGTACATCTTAGACTCTAAGAAAATATTGAATAATTAATTAGTCTTTGCTAAGGGCAAGGGCCAAGAGAGTAACCTAGAGCAAGGTTGAAGACTAGATAGATATGTTCTTCCAGATTCTTCCAGTAGAGACTAAACTTCACTATTTTATTATTAATGATTCATACATGTTTCTATGAACAGGAAAGACATTGGCACATATCACATACTGCTATATCATATTGAATAATTTAATAGTTTCAACTACAAGAAAGACATGTCCAATTGAATATGAGCACCAACTGTTTGCATTCACATTCATAGCTGTTACATAGTTTTTATTCTCACCCTTAGATCATAACCTATGGCTGTGTATCACTATCATTGGTTTCCAAACAAAGAATCTCATCTCTGAAATGTGATCTGCCCAAGATGACATAAAGGCAGGAAGAAAATGAGATTCTAAACCAAGGCAACTGACTTACTCACTACTTCATGTTACCTATTTCTGGAATAGAATGAATGTTGTTGAAGATATTAGGGCTATTGTGACATTCTTTTCACTTTCCAATTTATTCAATTTGATCATAGGTTAACTGCCCAAATGTCTGCTTCTCCTACCATGTGTCCTACATTGATAGGGGATACCCTCAGACAAACATATGTTTTATCAACATAATTCTATGTTGAAGGGCTTTCAGAATTTTACAGAATAGAATCAATGTAATTTATAACTAGACTGAATAGAGTCATATCAAAATTTAATAGGAATGAGAACATGGGAAAGACCAAAATAATGGATCAGAAAATTTGAAGAATCAAATCATAGGTTTCAAGTTAGTCCCAATAAATTTCACTATATTAGGATAAAGAACAAAAAGTATTATTTAAAGAGAAATTCATGTCAAATTGATGGAGGAAGGTCATTGGTTAAAAAATAAACTGCTTGGCCTCATAGGTTAAAACATAGGTGGGTGGAGTAAACAGAACAGAATGCTGGGAGGAAGAGGAAGTGAGCTCAGACTTAATAGCTCTCCTCTCTGGGGCAGATGCGATGAAGCTCCAACCCAGGATGGACGTAGGTTGGAATCTTCCCAGTAAGCTCACCTTGGGGTGCTACACACATTATTAGAAATGGGCTAGTCCAGGTGTGAGAGTTAGCTGAGAAGAGGCTAGATATAATGGGCCAAGCAGTGTTTAAAATAATACAATTTGTGTGTTGCTATTTCGGGGTATAAGCTAGCCAGGCAGCTGGGAGCCAGGTGGTAGGAATGCCAGCCCACAGCTCCTACAACATCAAATAGCCTCCATTTAAAAAATGAAACACATTTTTTATCCTATATTAAAGGAGAAATGGCAGATCTATGCATGAGTGGACTGTCTTACATAGGAACTTGTTTTGAACTGTGTGGACAGTGCAATTTTATGTAAAAGGGGCACCCCAGTGAGATGCCCCTATTTATTCTCCCAACCCTTCTGAGAGAAAAAAAGGTAGCCATGATAGAGTCAATAACATGCATGCATCATTATTTCCTAGTTTTAAAAGCAATCTGTGCACATCCTCTTAAACTATCTTGATTTCTGTGTTACTGGATATGTGATATGAAGAAATCCTATTCTGTATTACCTGAGCTTCATGGACACCCTTTATATCCTGTTTAGCTCTTTTTATCTTTTTGAGAAGGTTTTAAGAATGTGCATTGGTGATCATTATTGCATTTCTTCTTGGCTAGAAAGTTAACTGATAAAGCACAGTTGATTTTTTTGTTGTTGTTTTACTTTTGTCTTTTTATTTTCTTCCACAGGTTTCCCTCACCATTGGCATTGTGAGCATTCAAGAGACAGGATAAGGGTGTCATTTTCATGAAGATACATTCCACAAATATGTGTGTGTCATCCCATAATGAGAACAAACTAATTATATCAAGGATGGGATGATTCTTTGGGAATTTATGGAAGTTAAGTAGAAGGGAAGCAGAGAAAAGACTGAATTAACAGGAAGTAAAGGACATGATGAAAAGATAAAATCATTGATTAGGAGATACTGTAAGAAACTAAAAAAGGTCAAAGGAGGGAAAAAATAGAAAATGGCTTTCAAAGTAAGGCATACCAAAAGGAACAGAGTTGGCTAGTTAATAATGCTCTTACCCAACAATGATGACAAAACATTATAATGAAAACACTGTTTGTTAAAATCTATTGTTTTCTTCATTAATGAAGGATAAATTGCTGTATTACTTAGACTCAAAGCAGAGGTAGGCAAAGAGCTATTTTTCACCTGAAAATTTTGAGACCTGGGCTCCTTGTTGGCTCTTTTATTCTCTGCCATTTATTCATTTTCTGTGACTCAATAGTGAAAAGGGAAAGGGAAATGGAGGATCACCTGCCTTCTAAAAACGCATAGAAGGGTTATAGCATGATGTTATGAAGTTCCTTTGTTTTTCAGGAACCCACCAACAAGCTACCAAATGAGTCATATACAGTGGCTTATTCTTAGTTATATACACCCAGCCCTTAGCATAACTGGCTATCAACATGTAGAATAATGAAAATAGATCCATATCTATCACTATGCACAAACCTCAAGTCCAAATGAATCAGAGACCTCAACATAAACCAGTCACGCTGAATCCCATAAAAGAGAAAGTGGGAAGCACAATTAAACACATTGGCACAGGAGACCATTTCTTAAACATAACCCTAGTAGCACAAATACTGAAACAATTAATAAATGAGACCTCCTGAAACTAAAAAGATTTGTAAAGCAAAAGACATGGTCAACAAGACAAAATGACAGCCTATAGAATGGGAAAAGATCTTCACCAACCCCACTTCAGACAGAGGTCTGATCTCCAAAATATACAAAGAATTCAAGAAATTGGTCATCAAAAGAAGAAATAATCCAATATAAAAAATGGAGTAAAGACCTAAAGAGAGAATGCTCAACAGAGAAATATAAAATGGCTAAAAGACACTTAAGGAAATGTTCAACATCCTTAGTCATCAGAGAAATGCAAATCAAAACAATTCTGAGATTCTATCTTACACCTGAGAGAATGTCTAAGATCAAAAAACTGATGACATCTTATGCTGGAGAGGTTGTGGGGGTAAAGGAAACATTCCTGCATTGCTGGTGGGAGTGCAAGCTGGTACATTATGGTGATTTCTCAGAAAATCAGGAAACAACCTTCCTCAAGACTCAGCAATACTACTTTTGGGTATATATCCAAGGGATGCTCAATTGTGCCACGAGGGCATGTGCTCAACTATGTTTATAGCAGCATTGCTTGTCATAGCCAGAACTTGGAAACTAACTAAATGTTCCTTGACTGGATAATGAATAAGGAAAATGAGGTTCATTCACACAATGGAGTACTATACAGCAGAAAAAAATAACATCTTGAAATTTGCAGGCAAATGGATGGAGCTAAAGAACATCATATTGAGTGAGGTAACCCAGAGCCCAAAAAACAATTATCATATATACTCACTCATATGTGGTTTTTAAACATAAAGCAAAGAAAACCAGCCTACAAATCACAATTACAGAGAACCTAGACAACAATGAGGACCCTAAGAGAGACATACATGGATCTAATTTACATGAGAAGCAGAAAAAGACAAGATCTCCTGAGTAAATTGGCAGCATGGGGACCATAGGAGAGGATTGAAGAGGAGGAGAGAGGCAGGGAGAGAGCAAAGAAAAATGTACAGCTCAATAAAACCAATTAAAAAAAATCCAGCCTTAGCTTGACTTGTTTCTTACCCACTTTCCTGTCTACAGCTTGGCCTCTGTATTTTTACATTATCTTCCTTCTTTAAATCTTACTTTTTCTTAATGGATTGCTGTATGCCTGACTCCTGAAATTCTTCTTCTCAGGCTTCTCCTCCAAACACCTTCTCCCAATTTTCTCCTTCTTTATATTCTCTCTGCCTAACTGCCCTGCCAATCCTTTCTCCTTCCTCGCTA
>NC_022016.1:12993755-13004502 GCF_000317375.1 Microtus ochrogaster
CTGTAGACCAGTCTGGTCTCGAACTCACAGAGATCCGCCTGCTTCTGCCTCCCGAGTGCTGGGATTAAAGGCGTGCGCCACCATCGCCCGGTAAGCTCTGGAGACCAGGCTGGTCTCGAACTCACAGAGATCCGCCTGCCTCTGCCTCCCGAGTGCTGGGATTAAAGGCGTGCGCCACCATCGCCCGGTAAACCCTGGATTCTGTCTCCAACACTAGGTCAAAAATAGCAATCTCTGAAGAGAAACACATGAGTTATGCTAACATTGTATCTGAGACAAAGCATTCTACATTTCTAAGGAAGATAAGATAATCATTCAGCTGAGGGTTCAGATGAAATGTAAGAGCTACAAATAACAAGAACAGTACTTTTCAACAACTTATTTTCTTTTCTTTACTTTTTTTAAAATAGAGATATAGTTGCGGAGGTTATGCACCAAGAGGCTTGTTATAGAATTCGTATCTGTGAGATTATTTAGCTTCATAGGCCCTCTGGCACTAGTAATAACACCTACCCACCAATTTCTAATGACCATTAAATGAGATAATTAGTATAAAGCACTTAGCATAATGCTTGGAAAACCATAAACTCTCAGTAAATGTTTCTTATCATTCTTCATAGCTATAGATCAAATAATATGGAAAGCAGCAAACACTTTAGTCTAAATGGATATTACATAATTTGTGTGTTTATCATATAATTCTCAAGTACATTATTTTGAAATGTGTCATTTCCATTTCATAAATGAGGAAACAGAGCTAGTTCATAGAAAAATAGGATTTGGGCCTTGGTTATTAAATCCCAAAATGCATGTTATTTCCACTTGCAGTGTTGTGAAGAGGAAACAAATAACAAATAGAGCTTGGGGTGAAGCAGAGGACCAAGGAAAATAGCTCAATATAAGAAAAAGATGAAATTTTTGAAAACTAAAAATATAGTTTTAGAAGCAAGGCATCTGAACCTTAACCATTAATCCTCCTTCCTTATAATCGTAACCCAAAGAGTGGAAGATGAGACTTTAAGGTAACAAGGCAGAAAAGGAAAAATTTGTATTTTAAGAACTGTTAGGCCTCTAGTAACCTAGCAATGGACTATGTTTATGTTTGTATACTACACCTAAGGTGTTTCACAATTCTAGGAGCTACCATTTTCATCTTTATAGTGTGTCTGAAGTCATTGGGTATTTTCATTCTCTCTAGCATTTCTATGCAAGAGGAAGCAGAGGAAATCTGGATATGTAATCATGAGAAAGTCCATCAAGTACTCTTTGGTGTAGATAAGTTCCATCATTATGTGTTAAAGATATACTTACTAAATTCAATTTTAGGGCCTATAAACTAGATCATTTTCCCCAGAGTTCAAATGCCTATGAACACAATTAAACTCCCATAAATATGCAAGTCAAAGAAAACAAAGCTGAGAATATTCCTTATCTCAAAGATTCCGAGACACTCTTATGCCAATTCAGGTTGAAGAAATGTAGGCGTGAGGATACTGTCAGCAGCCTTAGCTACTGCCTTGTGGCTATGACAAGAGCAGGTTAAGGCAGGGGTCATTTTGGCACCTAGTTTGAATATATAGTCCATCATTGCATGGAAGTCATTCATGGCAGCAGCAGTGTGAAACAGTAAGAAAATGAAGAGATTGGTTCTTACACTCATCTCATTTTCTGTCTTTAGTGCAGTCCTGCGATCCAACCCATAAAATGGTACCACTCATATTATAGCAGATCTTCCCACATATATTGGCCTATTCTAATTAATTCTTCATAGACATATATAAAGGTTTGTTTCCATGTTGACTAAATTTTACCAAGTTGCCAAGACTAAATAATCATGATAAGATAATTGATCTTAGGTCCTCTTGCCAAAGGAGCTGTTTGAGAAAATACTTGGTTGATAAATTCTGTAGTAGTGCATGTCAATAACTAGTAGCCTGGTGACTGTAACCTATAAGTCATAATCCTATATGGGAGGTTATGAAAAATTTAACATCAGTAAAATATTTCTTAATCTTTAACAACTAAATTTTAATTAAAAATCAAGTACATAATAAACCTTAAGTGCTTCTGGCAGTGAGCGTTTATGTTGTATGGCATGACTTCACTCGAGCCTCAGTTCAGGATACATAATTTGGGCATTTTACAATGCATCTGCCATTATACAACAATGCCAATGTATATCATCTAGAATTCAAAGATTCAGTTTCAAGACTGTAGTATATGTCAAATTACAGTGTTTTTACTGCAAATAGAAAGGTTTCTAATGTTATGTAATCTACGTTTAACTATGGAAAACAAAGACTTTAAATGTTTTTTGATCTGTCCTTTGCTCTGATGCTAAGATAAACAATGCCATAGCTATGTATACAGTTTCTGTAAATCTTCCATGCCACTACATATTTCTATGATGTCTCTACATTTTTGCTTAACAAGGTTCAATAGTTAGTTAACAGTTATTCTGTAAGTACTCAATTAACATACACCTTTGAAGTACTTTACAATGTTTGATTTTAAAAACTGCTCTTTGAGTTACTGATTTGAGTTTCACATAAACATTAAATAAGATTTATTTGGGGATTAGGACAGAATTTCCAAGAATTTCTAAAATTGTTCTAAATATATTTTTGCTATTTTATGCCGTGTATTTGTACAAAGTGGAATATTCAGCTTTGGTGATTATGCAATCAAAATATTGGTTAATTCTGAAAAATATTCAAGATGCTCTGTGCCCTAAAATATTTAGTGGAGGTTTTTTATGTATTTAAGAGAAAAATCAAAATCACAATTCTGTTTAAAGTATCTTGCAAATTTCCTTGCATTTATAATAAATGGTAAAAATATGTTATTTTTCTTAAATAAATTTATATTTTTCCTTTTTGGTTGTTGGATTGGCAATCAAAGCCAGAGCCTTGCACATGCTAGCCAAACATTCTTTCATTCTCTAGTTCCCAGTCATAGGCATTTCTAAAATAGGTTTTTATTATTATTTATTATTAAATGTTTGAGTTACATACCCTTTTCATATGTATATATTTAAGGACCACATAATAACAAATTAGGTTTAAAGAGGTGACAAAGTGGGAAAAGTTCAAAAAGTCCTGGCCTAGATATGAGTTTTAAGATATTTTAAAACAATTTATTACATCTTAGCAAATGCATTTTCCTAAAATTTTTGAGACTTCTTCCATGTGAAAGGCCTCTAAACCATTTTTCAAGTTAGTCTTGTATAGACACCATTAACTTCTCATGAAAAAGTCATTCCTTCTTTCTTTTTTTAGCTCTTGTCAATGTGTCTTCTTTCGTGGGATGAATTATGATTGGCTAAATAAGGTATTAAAAGCCATCTTTCATTATGTCAATTTCAATCTTCAGTTGGTTGTGTGACTGTTCTGGTCAATCAAGCAAAGAGAAGTCTTTCTGGGATTTTAATGTGTTTGTGCCTGTATATAAATTTTTAGGATTATTCAAGAAAATTTACCAAATATAAAAAATAATATTTTCAATAAAAAGAGAGATGTGAACATGAGCAAGCTCTGTTTTGATATGTTTCTTCTTCCTGTCTTGAACATTGTTAAGCAAAGATGTTCATGTATCATAGAATGAGGCAAAGATGTAAGGAAGAATGGAAAAAATGGTACTCAGAGATATGGTGCTGTTTATCTTGGAATCAGTGCTCTGACCTAAGTTGTAAAATTTCTGCCAAGAAATACATAAAAAGATAAAGTCCCAGCCTGGTCTACAAGAGCTAGTTCCAGGACAGGCTCCAAAACCACAGAGAAACCCTGTCTCGAAAAACCAAAAAAAAAAAAAAAAGATAAAGTTCTAAATTATTTAATATGATTTTATCTGGACATTCTCTGACATACATAAATTACTCTAAGCTGTTTTTGAGACACATGTGGAAAGACATATTTTGAATATCTTGGCAAATCCAGGGGTGAGGTGGTATCTTGATCACTGAATGCCAGTCTCCTTTTTATTGGTCCCTTTAAAAATTGTACTATTCTTACTATTATTATCATTATCATCACTACTTTGGGAAAATCTTGCTATACAGATAATTTTGGCCTGGAATCCACTATGTAACTCAGGTTAACTCCAGCCTACGGTTCTAACTTAGCCTCCCAGGTGGAGTGCTATTATCTCAGACAGGTGTCACCATGTTCATTTCAAAATTGCATTGTCATGCAAATGTAAGTAATGCTATGGCATTAGTCATTTTGAGCCTGCAGCAATTCAAAATATAAAAATTGGTATCAAATTTTAATGTTTGACTACAACTTGTAAGTAACAAATTAATGCAGCATTCCTCAAGATGGTTTAATATCACTATCATACATTGTTCTTTGTGGAACCTGATAAGAACAATCACCCCAAAGACTTTGTTTTGAAGATTATTCTTTATTGGTGAAAACTCCAAATTATGTGGCTTAGAGTTTGATAAATTTTTTTGTAAAATTGATCTTTTACAAAAAAAAAAATGTACTTCCATTTCGTGTCATAAGAGTTCTGTGGAAGACTGAATTTGTTTGAAGTCCCTATACAATATGCTTACAAGATGTAAGACAGATCTTTTAAGATGTGACTCTCTCTGAATAAAACAGTTTAAAAAATTAATTTCTGGTTGACTGTTTTCTAATAAAACTTTTCAAAAGTAGACTATAGGTTGAATTTAGTAACCAACTTTCTTGCTAGTCTTGTGTCATCTACTGATTATCTTTCCTTTTCCCTTTCTGTTGTCTGCCTGGGATGTGAGAAAGATTATTTTATAGACAAGAAATGAGGAGCTAAGAAATATTAAATGATTTTTCTATAATCAATTTATAGCTGATATGGTTCCAAAACCTAGTTTTCTGTCACTATGCCACATTTGATAACTTCTCCACCCTACTGCAAATGGAAGCAAGGTGATGATGAACCCAGAAGACTACTTCACTGTATAACACAGGCAGTTATTAAAATATGAATCTTCTAGAAGAGCCAAAACTGAAAAGAGCTAAATTGTCCAGCTGGCCCTCTCTAGTAGTTATTCTCTAAGTTTATTTCTAGGAATAACAATGCTCCCCACCCCATTTTTTGACAAACCTAAATCTTCACGTTTGTCAAGTGTTGACCAGCTAGCTGTCCTTGTGTGCTGACAAGACAGCGTTTTTCTTGTACCATTTGTTTTCTAACCTGGGCCACCTTCGAGCCCATTTCTGACAAAGACACTTCTTTGCCAAAGGTCACTCCTGCACACGCTGAGAAGGCCTCTGTAGCCAGCACTATTTACCAGTTTGTTTTTTGAAATGTCAGAACTATAATCAGATGAGTCCAAGCAGAAATTCTCACAGCTGTTATAAAATGTTGTTAATTACTCTACAGTCTTAATAGAAAGCACAGTGCTTTTGTCTTAAAATGGTAATTGTGTGATTCAGTTTTCTGGACCCAAACTACCTGGGGACGAGGGTGTAACTAAAAAAGGTGTGGGAAGAAAAAAGTTAAACACCAAACATCACAACTTTACCAGAAGTAAAAACCTATAGAAGATATTTTTAACATGAATGTTCTTCCTGGTTAACTAAAACTAAATTTCTCTGTCAAAAATTGTAATGAAAACGGAAGTCTGAGGACTTAGACTCTCTATATCATGTTAAGAAATATTGATTGCAGCCTATGCAAAGACTTTCTTTTTAACAACATTCTTAAAAGCTTTCATAAATACTGCAATAAAGTGAGATTCATTGTCAGTTAAACACTAGCGCCAGTCTGAGCTCATTTATCAACAAGATGACTTAGCTGCTGGCCAGATGAAACAGAGAGACAGTAGGGAATTTCCATAGCTTCTTAAAATTCTTCCTGCAAGGTGTTAAAGACCATGTATTACATTTAGACCTAATAGCCAATACATAATTTTTAGAAAAAAATGTAGTGGAAATGGGTCATACAGGGAAATTCTATTTGCACTACAGTCAATTGTTGCAGTTCAGCTTTATTAGAAACCATTTTCCCCATTAAGCATAGCTTGTCAGAAATCCTATACCAAGGAAATAAAAATTCAGGAGAGTTCACAAATCATTATTGCATATCTTCAGAACAGATTCTTTGTTCTGCAAACTGTAAGTGATTTGTGACAGTGTTCATGGCATTTGAAAGTAAGATTAGTCAAGCGAGATTTTTAATGAAGGATGTGTGATAAAGGTGTCTGAGTCAAACTTGCTGCCTCTCATACCTGATTTTTTTCTACTATGTTTTGTTTACTGACTGAGTTCTGTTCAAGCTGAAACTTTCACAGGCATCTTTGATTGCAATAGTACTGTAAAAAGTCAATAATACAGTAGTCATCAAAATAACAAAGCAATTTAAAAAGGAAATTCATCAAAGTTATTGCCTAATAAAATACATGTGATTTCCATCTCATTTAATGCTTTTGACTATGAAGGTAAAATTAAATAGACATATCAAGAAATCATATTAAAAGAGAAAAAGCAAAGAAAAACCAGGCTACAAACCACAATCCCAGAGAAACTAGACAACAAAGAAAGGTGTTTAGAGAAAAACGAGGAGTTATTATAATATATACCAAATGCAAAGGTCACCAAATTCATTCTTTATGCATAAATGCAATAGAAAGCAATTGTTAAGGATAGAAACAAATGTGTGATACTTAGGCTAAATTGTGAGAATGTTCTCCTAGGGGTTCTTGTAAGCAGAAAATTATGAGGTGATGAACTGTGCCCCTAAAAGTTTGGCAGGAAGCAAACTATGTATCTTAGTCTAGGCAGTTGCAAAGTGACACAGGACAATCAGCCGAAGCAGCTGTCCAAGAGGAAGGTGCAACAGCTGTTCTACCTTTAGTCTTACTTTAACTTCGCTATGTTTATGGCTCCTTGTTGATCGCTGACTGTTCACTGGTGTCTCATATTCTTGCACTTCCAAACACTTTAGTCTCACTGAAACAAAGATTCCCAAGGAAACATAAGCAGACAATTAAGCTCTCTAATGGTTAGGCTAGGCATGCTTCAGTATATGGTAAGGACAAGTTTGTACTTGCTTCTGTGTAAAGGAATCTAATCACATACTGCTAATCATTTGTCTGTAGTGACTTGACCTTCAATCTAGACATCATCCACCATGCGTTCAAGAGGAAGGCAAGACTCTGATTCCATATCCTCCACATTTGCAGCCCCTGCTCCTCTTTAGAGGAGAATATAACAACATAAAGTGCCAATATCATAAATTCCCAAACAAGACTGACTACCTACGACAGTGATAAGACTGAATTTTGAAATACTGTCTTACAGTTGTTTGAAGGGATACAAGATGTAACACTGATCTTTACAATGTGAATTCTCTGCCAAAAAAACAAAAACAAAGGTTAAAGAATCAACCTCTGGGCCTGGTGTGGTGGTGCATGCCTTTAACCTCAGCATTTAGGAGGCTGAGGCAGGCAGACCTCTGTGAGTTTGAGGCCAGTGTGGTCTACAAAACTAGTTCCAAGATAGTTAGTTCTGTTACACACACACACACACACACACACACACACACACACACACACACCTGTCTTGTAAAACCAAAATACAAACAAACAAACACGTAAATAATAATAAAATAAAATAAATATAAAAATTAAGAAATGAAGCCATTACTTACATGATGATTATGATGGACTCATTTACATATAATTATAGACTGTGGATTTCCAGAATATTAGGAAGTCCAGATGAGCAGTAGGGGTACCTATATTCATACAGACTCGAAGTCATGGATAGTAGAAGAAGCCCCTAGTAAATGCATAAGGAGCAGATAACTTTCTGACTGAATGTGGTATTATTAATTAGGAGCGCAATATCTCAGACCCATGGGAAGTGGCAAAATTTTTTCCGAGTCAGGCTTTGGGAATGACAAAGCCTTCACCTAGTCTTTCCGCCGATGCTGACAGTGTAAAATAGCCGGTGCTGTCGATTCCTCTTCCTGGATATAATGACCACAGTCTAAGACCACTGACCTTGAGAGACCCCATCACAATGTCTGAGTCTTCTCAATGTTGCATGGTGATTTCTCTCCACCAGAGAGTACATGGCCCACCCAATCTCAGATCCCAAGATTGCTGTGTCTGTCTGTGTTTCTGTCCTTTATTTATTCCAGTTACTTCAGTCAGATTTCCAAGACAAAGCTTCCCAAAATGTAGAAGTTCATTTCCCCACTCTATTCTGTGTTGTGCTTATCCTGTTGTAACTGAAAGTTGTACGTCACGGTCTCGGGCCTCCATATTTGGAGGCCCCACCCCTGTACCTGCCAAACTTTGACCCCTCCCTGGAGGAGTGTCAAGGTGGCCCGCAAAGCTTTGGCTCCCTCCCTGAAAAGGGGCAATGCAGCCCGCCAAAACCTTGGCTCCTCCCCCAGTCTATTTAATTTAAACTGCTCCTGGGAAAGTCCCTTAGTGTTTTTTTCTCTTTCCTCCACTTCCCCCACCACGTGGTCACGTTATCGAAATGGTAACATTAGCGAAGCAAAGAGCTTGTATTAGGAATATTCCTAACAGAAGGATACCTTAAAGTGATCAAAAGTATCTCTTTGTGTAAGCTAAGTTATGTGGATAACCTTTAGAGTGGAGTTAAATGATGTGGAAACTGAAGACTTTAATATTCTTTATTAATATATCAAACAAATTTACCATTTTCTTTGCTGGTGTGTATGACAAACTCCATAGAAGATGAAGTTTAGTCAAGTGTCATAATCAGGACTACATCTGGATAAGCCAAATCCACTGGAGCCATTGGACAGTTTAACTATTTGTGTTAATTTGACTTTTTAAGAGAAAAAAGATGAAGTTTAATCAAGTGTCATAATCAGGAGTACATCTGGATAAGCCAAATCCACTGGTGTCATTGGACAGTTTAACTATTTGTGTTAATTTGACTTTTTTAAGAGAAAAGAACCTAGAGAAGATATTAACAATGGACAAAAGCATCAATTCTGAACATACTTAACTTGCAGAATCAAATGGAAGAAGGCAAAAGGAGAATTATTTTAAATTGTTTGATTTGTGTATGCATGTGTGTGTATGCATGTTTGTGTTCATGTGTGTTTGTATGTGTGTGTATTTGTACATGTATGTGTGTTTAACCTGACAGTTAGAAAAGGAACAATCATGTTAGTAAAGAGAATTAGAGACTTGAGTAAATAATAAATAATTTTCTAATAATAAAATTGGATGACCAAAGAATAATTTGAGGAAAAAGAAGTACGTGTGCAATAAAAATCACACAGAAAGGAAGCAAGGGCTAAATCAGGGTTAATTTTATGATCATTTCAGAAAATGAAGAGAAAGTTTCAATAAGAATCTTATTAATCTATGAAGAAAAAGTTTTAAGAAGAATCTTATTAATCAACTGAGAGTCTTGTTATAAAAACTGTTTGTTAAAATGTAGCTTTATCACTATGATGAACAAGTTTCAGAAATGAGGGCTAGAAATCAGGTGAAACTGCAGGCCCCTCAAAGGGATGAATGATTCTGACCCACTGAGGTAGCAACCTAGATTTGTGTTCCCTACTGTTGAAATAATGCTGTGTTTTCCTGTAAGTCATTCAGTTTTATGGAAAAATTTTGCTTTTTTGTTTGTTTGTTTTGTTTTCATCTTTTGTAATGCCCTGATGTAGGTGGGTCTTCTGTTTATGTGTTAATTTCATTGGTTAATAAAGAAACTGCCTTGGCTTTTTGATAGGGCAGAACTTAGATAGTCAGAGTAGACAGAACAGAATGCTGGGAGAAAGAAGCAGAGTCAGGCAGACACCATGCTTCTCCTACCCAAGACGGACGATGGTTAGAATATTTCTGGTAAGCCACCACTTCGTGGTGGTACACAGATTATTTGAAATGGGTTAATCAAGATGTGAGAGTTAGCCAATAAGAGGCTAGAACTAATAGGCCAGGCAGTGTTTAAATAAATACAGTTTCCGTGTAATTATTCCAGGGCTAAGCTAGTCAGGAGGGACAAAAAGCAGGC
Source organism: Microtus ochrogaster (assembly GCF_000317375.1). Lineage (NCBI taxonomy): Eukaryota > Metazoa > Chordata > Mammalia > Rodentia > Cricetidae > Microtus > Microtus ochrogaster. The sequence goes on from NC_022016.1 coordinate 13,003,745, forward strand.
CTGCTTGCCTAATCACTACAATGCCTCTCAGGACTCCATTTTGCAGGATCTCTTGACTCCATCTTGAGGATAGAGATGTTTGTGCTCTTAAGTAAACACATGATCATGACTGACCTGGACCATTCATGCTTACAGACTAATAATTGGTCTATTTCTTGAGAAGATTTCTATATATGCCAGGGTTAACTGAGATTGTAAGGACACATAGGCACATTAAAACCATATTAGAGAAGCAGGACCAAGAATTAATTGGGAACACCAGAGCAGGGTAAAGGTATATATAATCTCATCAACTGTATTCCATAAAGAGTTATGTACACAGCACTGAGATGGCAAAGCCCCACTCTACCCTCTGGTGGTATGTGTATTAAGAAGTAACAGCCATACAATCCTTTGCCATCCCTGGAGCTTCAGGTTCTCTTTGTCACTACTGGGGAAATAACCTATTCCATGACTGTCTGCTTATTCTGGTCGATAGTATGAACCTGTTGTCCATCCATCTGCATGTTCCTTCATTTTGACCGAGTCCTGGCTTCTCACACCTGCAGTTGCGCTCACCTATACAGCTCCACCCTCATACCTGTTGATTCGGTACAGCTCTACTCTCACATCTAGCACACTAGCAGTGTGACTGCTCCTATGTCTTCTTCTACAGGTAAGTTTCCATTTGTCATTTTATCCATACACATGGTATTTGAAACTCTATCTGTCCAGTTATGAACCCTCTTGAAACTCCTTGCCTCTTTTATCAATTATAG
>NC_022016.1:13004917-13023491 GCF_000317375.1 Microtus ochrogaster
AGGACCTTTGCAAGAGCAGGCAATGCTCTTAACCTCTGAGCCATCTCTCCAGCCCCCAAGACCAAAATTTTTGTTTGGGTTTTCAGGTAAGGGTTTCTTCATGTAGTAGCTGCAGCTGACCTGGAACTAACTCTTGTAGATCATGCTGGCCTTGAACTCACAGAGATCTGCCTACCTCCACCTCTGGAGTATTGGCATTAAAAGATTGCTCCACCACTGCCCGGCTGAAGATCAAAATTTTTAAAATTACTGTTATTAGTAATGATTTGGAAAAGTCTGTATTTGCTGGACTATTCTTCTCCAGGGGATAATTATGACAAAACATTAATAGGCAATCAAACACCAAGATTCTAATATATTTGAGTTGAAGGTAAAAATTTATATGTTTCATATTGTGTAGGCAATATGAATTCTGGGCAAGAAATTATTATAATGGCATAGATGTGTGTGCAGAATAGTAATCATAGCAGAAGTAAATGAGTACATCTATGTGATAAATACTCACATTATAGCATTTATAAGACTTCTTATGATAGACTTCAGTGAAGAAGAGTTCATTATGAAGTGAAGAAAATTTGGATGTTCATAGGGCAGTAGTGGCTCATGTCTTTAATCACAGTACTCTGGAGATAAAGGCAGGTGGATCTCTATGATTTTGAGGCCAACTTGGTCTACAGAGTGAGTTCCCTGATAGATAAGTCTACACCTGGAGACCCTGTCTCAAAAACCCTAAGCCAAAAGCTTTGTGAGTTCACAGCAAGAAGAGTGGAATTAATGTTGTAATGTTATACAGTAGGAAAGTGCTAGAACTGATCAGAAAAAGGCTTGTGAATTAGTATTATTTAAGAAGAATAAAAGAAAATAATAGAACTTATAAAAAAAATGTCTCCAGAAGACAAATATACATTTCAAAATGAGCTAAATAAAATACAGGGAACCAGGTCTGCTCTTCGGGCGGATGAGAGAGGGGGAGTTGATTGGGGGAGGGGGAGGGATATGGGAGGCGGTGGCGGGGAAGAGACAGAAATCTTTAATAAATAAATAAATTTAAAAAATGTAGGAATAAAAGTATAGTGTTTGAAATGAAGAAGTAAGCAGGTAAATTCAATGACAGAATAGAGACTAGTAGTAGAAGATTAAAGAAACCAGAGTATCAACATGAGGAATTGACTCAAATTGATCTCAAAGTATTCATATCAGAGTTGAGAAATATGAAAAAACAAATCTGAGACACAGAGAAACATGACAATGTATAGAATGTACTAAATATGAGTATTTTATGAAATTTTTCATGATATTTGAATGAAATTCAAGTATACAATGAAATAATATCATATATCTTACCTCCTTCTATATCACCACCTCCCAACCTCATGTGTTTATTTTTAATAACTCACTAAGTCAACTTATTAATTGCTTAAGTGTATGGGTATGGATTATGTGAGTTGTGATAGAATGAATGAATTATTGAGGACAAAGAACAGAAAATGCCCTAAAAGTCAAAATTACCTGAAAGAATTCATTTATGTAATAGACATTTAACACATGAACAGGATAGTAAACTATATAACACTAGATACAATAGAAGCTACTAGAGATCACGGGAAGAAAACCATTTGTTAATCAGAAAAAACAATGAACAAGACCCTCACAAATTCCTGTAGCAGAAGAATCACAATTAAATTGGTGGGCTTTTCAATGTGGCAAAATCTAGTACTATTTCCTAGACTATATTGTGATAATGAATTACAAAAACATGATATTCAGTGAAAAAGGGAGTCAAAGCAATGATAAATATGTAAACAAACTTAACTGTCATTTTCAAAAAATATAAATCTATAGAAGATTTCCTTTTTGTAAAAAGAATTGGGAAAAAAGTATAACTGAAATACTAAAGAATTATAATATGGAATTAATGAAAAGTGGTGATTTGAATAAAAACATTCTGTGTCTTTGTGCTATTGAAAAGGGAGTGGAAGATGATGATTATTTTTCAACATACTAAAAAACGTGGTAATAGTTAAAGGCATTACCGAAAATAAATTACAAAAGGGCAAGAAGATAAATGAAAACATCCTTCTATCAAGAACAATACAAAGAGAAAGGAAAAATAAAGTAAAGTGAATAGAGAAAAAAGAAAATAAGGCATTGAAAATAATTCTGAAGTACATGAAAAATCATAATATGGATAACATAATTTCGTTTATAAGTCTTCAATAAAAGGGGAAACCAAGTCAAACACAGTACATTTATAAGAGTAAACCATGATACCAAGAAACAGAATTGTGAAATTCTTTTCACAAATTCAGACTTTTCAGCAGTTATTCAAATGCTTTCCACAAGCTTTATTGTTCTTGCAAATAAAAACTTACTTTATTTTAGAGCTTGAAAATTTTAGATTTTCATGATACAATTGACCTTTTTGACCTGGGCACAGTCTGCATGCATTCATTAGTTGGTCATTGTATGTATAGCTCTTCTTTATGTTAATTGCTTCACTCATTTTGAATTTTTTGTACCTATACCCCATTATCCTTTTATGTGCAGAAGTCCACATTTTGTATACTGTTTCTTAATTGTAAGTAAACATATATACTTGAACTGGTTTAGGTGTTTCATTCTAAGTGTTGTTTTCATTGATATTCAGATGTGTGTACATACCAGATTAGACTTTCAGGAAATCTCTTTCTAGCACATGAAATACAGATATAGTAGGTAATTTTTTTATAGTTTGCCTCATGAATATCTTGAGTCTTGGGAGAGGCTAGCATCTAGTTTTCATGAGGATAAAGAATTCTAGGGATGGTAGAATAGGAAGCTATGAGGGAGCAGGATACTTCTGAGTCCTTAGACATGTATATTGGACATGAGTTGCCTGTCTTTGGCCTTACATCAGGAAAAATAATCCCATACAGTTATTGTCAATCTGGTTAATCTCTCACCATACTGAGTGAAATCCTTGTGAACAAGTGTGTGTATTATAGACACTAATTGCCATGAAAGAAAGGTAGTAATTTGCACTTTGGGTAGAGCACGTAGTGTTTGTAGTCCTTTTAAAATATAACCTCCACCAAAAATACATGCTGGCTTTATCTAGCTGAAAACCTAAAATTTTAAAACTTTAGAAATATGTAAATTTCTACCTCTAAGTAAAATAAGGCCTTCTCACCACTTCTGTTTCTTGGTGTCATGGTTTGGCTCTTATAAATATACAATAATTGACTTGATTTTCCCTTTTATTGAAGACTTATCAAAAAAATTATGTTATTTATATTGTGATTTTTCATGTATTTGAGAATTATTTTCAACATCTATTTTGTTTTTTTTTTCTATTCACTCTTTATTTTTGCCTTTCTCTTTGCATAGTTCTAGACAGTATGCATATTAAACATCATTAAATTCATGTTTTCTAAGTGGTATCTTTGAGATTTTGGTAGGGTTGATCATTTTACCACATCTCAAACTCTTATTTGGGTAAGATAAGGCCCACAAGACAGAGATGAGCCAGCCTGGGGTATGCCTGAGGGCCCAACAACAGGTGCTAGCAGGGGTCCTGATCATGCCTAGCAATGAGGGGTGACCATGCAATGATGTCAAGGGATTGTAGAGCAGCCTTAGGGGTGGGTGGAGTGTATGTAAACTGTCCCCATTGCTGAATAAATGAATCTGCTGTTTTTCTTTTACAGGACTCTAGCGTTCTGTTATGTTGACTTCTTGCCTTCTCAACCCCTCCCCAGAAGGAGCTGTGAAGTCCCAGCAACAGTATTTGATCTTAAATACTCAGACCTTATTAGCATCACCCATCTACAACAGCAGAAGATAAAATGATGTTCACAATTCTGGCTAGGCAAAAGTCATTATTATGCTCTTTTACTTACCCATCCATCCATTCAAATCCACAGCACAGTACAACATTCAAAGTCCTTTTGGGGTTGAATTACCATACTTGAATGTGAACTACTATTTTGAGTCACAACACCTTCCATACTGGTCACCCATTGCTGATAAGTCTCTGTCTGCTTGGTGTGATGACTGGAAGATGAAACTTCATAGTAGCACATGTTCCCTGTGCTATTTAGGTAGTGAGTATCTTCTCTTTACACTACATAGCTCATGATCTTTATTCAGATGGAATGATGAATTTGATAAAGAAACTATTCTGAGGTAGTTCTCAAATAAACTGCTTCTTTCAAGGGCAGAAGAAAGTTAATTATCAGGAGAAGATTTTTGTGTATGGAGATGTCCACAATTATAAAACATATTATTGATTTGAAAACAATGCATTTTAAATTATTTTTATGGAGCTGGAAAAGGGAACTTTGAGAAGGAAACAAAGTTTAAATCGGTGTTTCTTAACCTTTAACTTGTGGAAATACTGTTGAAATTTATGAATCAAACTTTGTGTTACCAAAGTTTCTGTTCCAAATTCTTGATGGCATTGAAATTTAAGTTTTATACGTGTATGGATCATAAAATAACCCTTCTTTTGGTGATTTGTTTTTCAGTCAGACACACATCATTAGTGTGTGGCCCAAACACAAACAGAGTTGTAGGTTCCTAACTACTAAGTACATGTACTTCTTTCCTCTCTTCTCTCAACTTTTCCTCCCCTCAGCATAGTCAAGATAGCAATGACTGCTTCTTCTACACCATTAAAATTGTATTTCTGGAAACTAACATGAAAAGATAAATCTGGAATATAAACAAAAACTATATGGACATGTTACATTAATTAGACAGTAGCCTATGAAATGTTATAATCAGTGCCACTCTGGGACATTGAAATGTACTTTTTATTTCTGGAGGGGACTGGAGAAAGAGTTGTAAAAGATGTTGATAAGCATAGGCCAAGGATCTTAAGATCTTCATACTAAAGAAGAGATGATACAATTATATAATCTGTATTTTATACACATAACTAACAAAATGAAGTTACTATCCTGTGGAAGCCTAATAGAAAAAACATCTAGAAACTATAGTATTGTGGGAAAGTAGGAGTTAAAATTTGACTTGAGTGTGCTGAGTTCTGATTACTTATCAAAGCCCTCTCCTCTTATTTTGGGAAACCAAATAATTATAAAAACTGTTTTAAGCAATGATTATCACAGCTAACTGATCTAAGGTCATACTTTTTTTTTTCTCTTTTCTATGGAAGGAATGTTTTAACTGCTACATGCAAATGGTTTTCCTATAGACATGCCTAACTATAATGGTAATATTCAGTTTTGGAAACTGAATATTATATATTCAGTTTTATATATTCAATATAATGGGAAATTCTCCTGATAGTCAGGAGACTCAAAAAACCTCCTCAACTATCCATATAGTCAGGGATAATAACATGTTATCAAACTTTTAAATGTCATAAGAAATTGTGGGGATTCAAAGAACTTTTGCTAAGCCTTAGCTTGGTAGTTATGACTGAAATCATTAGTGGGAATTAAAGTTGAGTTTTCCTGTCTCTTAGAATAACTGTTTGTTTATTCGTTTGTCTACATTCCCGTAACAGCATTCTTACCCAGACTATCTCAGAAAAAACATTAGGATATGAGTCAAAGTCATATATTTGTTTCTCTCTGTACTAAAGAAATTCCCATGAATTCACAAGGTTGACCCCAGTGAAGACTCATAGCAATAATAGAGACAGTGGGTGAACTGGCTTTCCCCTAAAATCAGATTAGTGGCTACCTTAATTGCCATCATAGAACCCACATCCAGTAACTGATGGTAGCAAATGCAGTGATCCACAGCCGAGCATGGGGCAGACCTCTCTGACTTTAGTTGAAGAGAGGGAGACAGGATCATATGAACAAAGAGGATTAAGACCATGAGGAGGGAAACCACAATGACAGCAGACCCCAGCTAGTGGGAACTGACAGACTCCGGATGATCAGCCGGGGAACCTGCCTGGTACAAAACTAGACACTCTAAATGTGGGCAAAAGTTTTATGGCTTGATCTGTTTTGGGGGCTCCTAACAAAGGTATGAGGACTTATCCCAGGTGCATTATGTGACTCCTTGGAGCCCATTCCTTGTGGTAGGATACCTTGCTCAATCTTGATGTGGCAGGGCTTGGTCCTAACTCAACTTGGTATGCCAGACTGTGTTGACTCCCTAAGGAAGCCTTATCCCCTCTGAGGAGTGTATGGGGGAATAGAATGGGAGAGTTAGGTGGTGGGAGAAGAGAAGTGAGGGGAAAGTGGGGTTGGTATGTAAATGAAAAAAGATTTTTAAATAAAACATAATAAAAATAGAAAAGGTATTTATTTCTTAAAGATCAAAGAAGGAAAAATAAAATATTGAATTAATTAATTGATTGATTTTACATCCTGACCTCATTTTCCTCTCCTTCCTCTCCGCCGAGTCCCTCTTTCCTATTTCCCCTCTGCTCCCCCTCCCCATTCATTTTTCCTCCATTTCTATTCAGAAAAAAACATGGCTCCTGCTGCGGGAGCTGCTTCTACTCCTTCAGCCAATAGACTTTAAGATACCAGCCCACTTGGGCGTGGTCCAGTTTGCTTTAAAAACAGCAGCAGCTGTGTGCTTGCTCTGTTGATTCCAGCTCTGCTTCGGGCTACTAAACTCCTTTCCAGATTACACAGAGGGCTGTTGTCTGGGATGGTGATCTGTAAGTTTTCCCCCTTTAAATAAATAACCATTTTATTAATCATAATTCCAAACTGGTGTGGGATTGTTTGTGACTTACGCCTTCTGGTTCCCATGGATATTAACAAAACAAGATATAACAAGTTATAGTAAAACTAAGCACTTTGTCTTGTGTTAAGTTTGAGCAAGGCAATCCAGTATGAGGAGTAGGATCCCAAAAGTCGGCAGAAGAATCAGAGGCAGTCCCTGCTCTCATTGTTAGTCTCACAAGAAGACCAATGTACACAACTGTAACATATGTGCAGAGAGATTAAGTCAGTCCCATGCAGGCTTCCTGGTTGATGATTCAATCTGTGTGGGCTGGAGTCCAGGTTAGTTTATACTGTGTGATTTTTTTGTGATGTCCTTGACACCTCTGGCTCATAAATGCTTCCTCTCTCTCTCTCTCTCTTCAGCACGATACCTGGAGCCCAGTTTAATATTTGACTGTGGGTCTCTCTCTGCATCTGTTTTCACCAGTTACTAGATGAAGTTTCTCTTCCTACCACAAGGAATGGGCTCCAAAGAGTCAATTAATGCACCTGGGATAAGTCCTCATAACTTTGTTAGGAGCCCCCCAAACAGATCAAGACATAGAACTTTTGCCCACATTTAGAGAGTCTAGTTTGGTACCAGGCAGATTACCCAGCTGATCATCCAGAGTCTGTGAGCTCCCACTAGCTGTGGTTAGCCGTCTTTGTGGTTCCCCCTCATGATCTTTTTGCTAATATGATCCTGTCTCCCTCTCTTCAGCTGATGTTGTGAGGAGCAGCAGGCTGCATTCCCAGCGCCCAGCTGCCCGCATGGCTAGCTTTACCCGAAATAATTACACGGAACTGGAAACTGTATTCTTTTAAACAATGCCTGGCCCATTAGTTCCAACCACTTATTGGCTAGCTCTTACATATTGATCTAACCCATTTCTAATAATCTGTGTAACAGCACAAGATGGCTTACCAGGAAAGATCTTAACCTGCATCTCTCTGGAGTGGGAGAATCATGGCGACTGCCTTGAATCTGCTTCTTTCTCCCAGCATTCTGTTCTGTTTACTCCGCCTATCTAAATTCTATCCTATCAGAGGGTCAAGCAGTTTCTTTATTAATTAACCAATGAAAGCAACAAATAGATACAAGACCTACCTCCATCAAACTGAAGTCCGAGAGGTCTGCCTCATGCTAGGCTGTGGATTACTGCATTTGCTACCATCAGTTACTGGATGTGGGTTCTATGATGGCAATTAAGGTAGTCACTAATCTGATAATCAATTTTTAGATGAAGTTTCTCTGATGACGATTTGGGTAAGCACCAAGTCTATGAGTATAACAGAATATTGTTAGGCATCATTACATTGATACCTCCTCCCCAGTCATATCTAGTCCTATCCTAGGTCTTTGGGCCATCCACCCTCTGTGTTCTGTTCTCCTGGCAGTGTCATGGATGGGTTTACTCTCCTGGCATAGGTCTCAGCCTAGACCAGCTGTTGGTTGGACACTCCCACTGTCTCTGTGTCAGCCTTACTGTAATATATCCTATAGGCCAGATAGATTGTAGGTCAATGGTTTTGTGGTTAGGTTAAACTCATAATTTCTCTACTGGCAGTCATATCTGGTCACAAGAGATAGCCAGGTCAAGCTACATATCTGTAATTGCTTAGAGTCTTAGCTGGGGTCATCCTTGTACATTTCTCTGAGTTTCCCTTGTATCAGGTTTCTACCTGACACTGAACCTTTCCAGTTGGCTTTTTTTGGGAGTGGTTTGTAGGGTGAATACTAAAAAATAAAATTTTATTGAAGTCTTGTAATAATGAAAAATTTCAAAAGATAAAGAAATATTCATAATAGGAAAATGATTAAATATATTTGGTTTGTGAATTTGATATACAAACAATGTGGGAGATCCTTCTGTATCTGTGATTCTTTTATAGGTTAATGAATAAAGCTGCTTTGGCCTATGACAGGGCAGATTATAGACAGGCTAGAAGAGATATAGAGAAATAATAAGTAGAGTCTAAGAGATGCCATGTAGGTGACAAAGGAGAAGGATCTGAACCTTTCTGGTAAGCCATAGTCTCATGACAATACACAGATTAAGAGAAATGGGTTAATTGTAGATGTATGTGTTAGCTAGAAATATGCCTGAGTCATTGGCCAAACAGTGTTGGAATTAATATAGTTTCTGTGTGATTATTTAGGTGTGGGTGGCTGGAAATGAATGAGTACTCTTTGCCCAAATATAAATAGAACAGTATACTGGCAATAATTTTTATAGTTTAATACTTTCTCTTTTTGTTTTTGTTGGATATTGCTGTTAGACTGGAAATAAATTGGGACAAAGTGTGAAAGAAGGCCACAACACTGACCTTAATGAAAGTGGATTTTCTTTTAATTAGAATTGAGGTTGTATATATTTAGAGGAACTGGTAACATTGTGTGTGTGTGTGTTTGTGTGTATGTGTGCATAGTGTAGTGTCTAGATGCATATGTATCTCCATATGTACCATCTGTATATCATAATCTATCTATCCTTTTCTATCTAAATTAATCTATACCTGTTATCAGTATATCTATATCTATCTTCTACCTAGGAATTACTGCTGTTTCATCGTTTGGCTGGAAGAAGGGTGAGCTGTTTTCACTACTGGACATGTTTTTCTGCAAATGAAGGGGAATCATCAGGCTGGGACAAAGCAATTCTTTATGACTTGAGGATATCTGTAAATACAGCCTGACACAATTCCTCATGAGTAAACCAGGCTATTAACTAATATCCACCCATACCGGTTTGACAGTCTTTCAAGTTTATGTTCTATATGTAAATTTGCAACTCTTTGTATCTGCTTTTCTACTTGTATGTCTTTCCCTCAATGTTCACAGCTCTGTTCTATGAGTTTGTACTGGTTCATGATAGGAGGTCTTTCTCCATGGCTATACAATTCAACTGGAACTAAAGTGCTCTCACTTTTTTTAAAGAAGCTGAAAATTTCTTACTCTGTTTCAACTGATTGTTTGTTTTTACATAGCTGTTTTCAATTTTCTGATAGTCTGCTCAAAAGGAAACAGCTGTTAGAGAGGTTTACAGGCTGGCAATCTCCTCCTTACTGGAGGTAGGAGGAGCTTGCCAACTCCCCTGCTCAAGAGATCAGGTAAACTGTGTCTGAGAACCTCAGGAGTCAGTCTTAAGTTTTCACATCACTTCTCTATTTCTCCTTCATGTCATTAATATTATTTTCCACTTTTCTTTTCTGCAAGAGATCTGTTAGGTTTCCTTGTAGGAGCTTGAGTTCTTTCACTACTTGTGCCTCTCTCATTTCCCAGTTGCTATCCTAAATGTTAGGACATGTAACAACCTTCCTTTGCTTCAAAGCCAAAGCAAAACAAACAACAAATCCAAACTCAAAGCTTTAGCATCTACTTATGTTTTTGACATGACATTTTTCTTTTTTTTCACTCTTGTTTAATTGGTTTGAACTTGTATGTATAACTAAGCATGTTTCAGACCACAGAATTCTAGAATCTATTACATGGGAGAATAAGCTGCAATCTTTTTAATGGTATTTTGCTCATCCTACAGTGCTTACTAATGAGGCCTTAATTTAAGGAAATAAATTAGAATAATTGGACACTACATAAAGAAGAGACAATATTGTGATTGACAAATAATCTTACAGTACTTTGAAATAGGTTAACTGAATAAAATTGTGGCTAGAAGCTTTTACTGTCAATGGGAACTGTGAACTTTGGCCAGTGACTGGGCACACATGTTCTATATGAGGTTTACCATAATACACTAGCATAAAGGGAAGTTTTACCCTAAAGGCCAGCTACTCTTCTCTACTTTCTTTTGCCTTATAGATTAAGAATTAAATATCCATTTATTGACCTCAGTATCATTATGAAGCTGGCTAGCATTTTGAGCTGATGGCCTTGGGAAATGGAAGAGTTGGACAATAAAGAACATTCTATCATCCCTGTTCATTCAGTATTCTTTTTATAGCTCTTTAATACTTTTTTAAAAAGTATTTCCCCCGTACTGATATTGTTTTCATTGTAAGGAGTGACTCTAAGCTACATTCAAAAGTGGTTCTAGCTGAAGACTTGTTAAATACTATAATGTTATTCCCACTAACAGTGTTTTTACAAAGGTAAGGTAGAGGTAATTTTGTTTGTTTTCTGATAAAATTGATAGCATAAACTAAAGATTTGTATAGGCTCTAAACTCCAGATACTTATTCCAAATATAAGGTTTATATAATATACTTAAATGAATTTTTCTAAGAAGAAGCAAGAAATTGCTAAAGTAGAATTACCAGGCTCAGTTTCAATCAAACATCTTCTTCCATGTTCAAAGTGCCTGTCATTGGTGTCCTAGAGAAAGGTAACAAAAATTCACTGCAATAATCACAATCAAAAGTCTCAAATCTTTGTAAATTTGTGTCCTCCATTCTTTTGGGGGAGACTAAAACTCTCAGATTTATAACTTTGGATATCTAGGCACGAAAGATGAGAATTTGGCTTTTGTGAACAGCTCTTGAGTTCCTTTCAAAGCAGAGTTCAGATAGTTTGTCATTAACAATAGACAGGTGCTAAGCAGACATGCTTGTAGGAAGGTGAACCTTTCACTTTTCAAATTCATGAGTTCATTCTTCAGCCTTCTTGTTATCCAAACTGCAGAAGTCACAAGAATGAATCCTCAACCTATTTGGTTTCCAGGTTACAATCCCTCTGCTTTTTTTTTTTTTTTGACTAACCTTGGGAAATCTGTGGAGACTACAGATATGTTTCACAGGCAATAATTCTGAAAGGAGACACACACAAAAAAAATGATGAAACTCTCTTATCAAGGGGCCGAAAGCTTTTGTGCATCACACATTTAAGTATAAACATACATTTTTGTTATTTAATACCTCTCCCTTTAACTAAACCATATGTGACTGTTTGCTGGGAAGCCATATATTCTACAAATTAGATTCTTTAATTGGTCTCTCTGCAAAGTAGCTGAAGTCAGTCTCTGACTGTAAGTGTTTGGTTAGTACAAGTTTACAAATGTAGTCTTAAAAGCCAAGTAGAGAACTAGGCTTCATCATAGACCCATAAGGAAATAAGGGAAGCTTATATGAATATTTTAGAGAAGTAATAGAAGGAGGGAAACCACAAAAAGATTGTGATATTGAAAACTAATAACATTTAACTGGGAAATGCTCTTATAATTTCCTGCAACAACCCATGTATATTTTCATAGACCTTTAACATCTGGACTTAAACATTTTTCCATTCATCTTCCTCACTAGAGCAGGTACGGCAGGGCTGACAGTGACAGAGCACTCTGAAGCTCAGAGAACATCTCCAAAGCCACCAAGGTTAATGACAGAGCCAACACGTTCCTGCTCTGGTATCTTTGTTGTTACTGCGTTGATCAGAGCCTAATCTTAAACCGTTAATGTCAGAGCACTATCTACACAGTAGAGAGAAGGGATGATAAGGCTATGGATGATACATTTTATCTAAAGCAAGCTAAACAATTCAAGTCCAAATTATCCATTTCATAGCCTCTGTAATTGAAATTAGCTGGATGGTGATCACACTGATTTGGACTCTTGAGTCAATTTATTTGTTGTGAATGCTTTCAAGATAGAATTCCCCAAACCCATTAAGGCAACTAATATTTATTGAGTACTATGTGTAAGGTGCTACAAATAAAACTGTAAGGCAAGATCAGATCTTGCTCTCACCTGTTCATGACTGGGAGGAAAATTAGATTCGTTAAAATCCAGTGCTCCTTGATGTGGGAGCTCATGGATTTAATACAGAAACTAACATTGCGAATGGTGGTTATTACTGGAGGGGGACTATTGAGAAGGTTTTCTGAAGAACGGCTAAAATGAAACACGTATGATGTCTGATGATTATTTGAGTAAAAGGAAGGGAAGAAAGAAAATCCTACCCCCAGTTTATGCTAACCTGTGGGGTGAAATAAACAGGATATCACTCAGTATTTGATAAGACTTCAGATGCCTGAGCCATAAACAAGAAGGGATTAGGGTCTATGTGTCTTATGTTGAGTTCTAGTGTGTTACAAAATAGTCTAGTTCCAGGTGGCCTAAAATATTCCACTAGGAGATGGCTACATATTGTTTTTCAAACTTTATCCAGTATTTTATAAATGTAAGAAGATACAGAATTACTGTTTTACAGAAAAAGACACAGTTTAACTTCTTCTCCCCAAAAAAGAAAATGAGATTATGTTGGAAACAGAAGCGTCAAAGATAGAAGTTTCATATTACTTTTGATGACTATTCTACTGAGATGGTGGGGGTGAGATTGTTCTCTGGTTGAAACACTAGAAGGTTTCAAAATTTTCATAAAGCAGCTATTCTCAAAAATTTACCCCAGCCCCTCTTTTACTGAATTACATTTTAAAAGTATATGCTTGTATTGTTTTATAGAAAGAAATATTAAGAGTAAATAACACGCTTTCCAGATGGTCCCAGTTATAGCTGGCAAAAGTTTATGGATAGGAACCACACTGTTTCTTGATATGTTTTTCTTTGTTAGTACATTAAGAATAATAACCATTGGTACTGTTGGCAGACTTCCCAGATTCCTCTTATATTTTAACAATCACAGCAATTTTAACAACACTTGGCATGAGCGGAATCTAGATGTTAATACTCATTTGCAGTCCACATCCACCCTTTTTTCTTTCCACGAAGCATATCACTACCCACATATGATCAAAGGATAAGTCTAGAACTCATGTCTCATGAAGTGACCAAGCCATAGTATTTAAAGAAACTTCTGGCTTAAAATCGAGACCATTGGCTTTTATTTCCTCACCAAAAATCTCTGTTCTCCATTGTGGAAAATGGTAGGGTTCCTTTATTCTCTGTTTCAGAACTATCCACTTCTTTAACATAGCCATAAGAATACTTTTGATTCCCCCTAAGAGGAGTAAAGAGGAAAGATTACTTGAACCTTCTATGATATTGAATTATTCTTTCCGCATTCTCAGTTTTTGTTCTTGTTTATGATTTTTCAAAAATTATTCCTAGTTGGTCTGTACACATGAATCCAAAAGTCAGAAGAGTAGAAAAAATAAATCATTCTCTCTAATACTATACACAGATCACCATTAAACTACAAGCTAAGTGCATGAATGAAATTATTTTTATGCCCACAGTAAATTCTTAAGTTTTGCATTTCCATTTTTAATGAAATGCATTTTGCCAACATTGATAATGACGTAGTGGAAAGAACATAGCCTTAGAGGTTACATATGTTAACATATGGAAATGAGTTAAGGTGTAGAAATGGAGTGAAAGTTGACTGAGGAAAGGAGACTGAATGAAGAAAGGAATAAAGCAGGAGTTGTGCATGAAAAAAATAAACATTCATTTGTGTGCTTGCAAGATCTTTCTGATAATCTACTAATTAATTCAATCTCAATGTATATGTTTGTAATCCTACAAACAGCTGATTTTATTTGATAAGCACTATCCTAGGTCAAAATACAAAACTAAAAGTAAAATAATTATGCATTTATTTTGTCTCTGACAATGATAATATAATGGGAGATAAATGATAATCCATAAATTGATAACAGTAGAAGTAAATTTAAGGTTCTTAGATGTTAATATTTAGAAAATGAGGTTATAAGGGAGAAATTATTTCTTTCTCTTTCTCTCTCCTTAGTGAATTTTGGATTTTCATTTAATGCCCTTGTCATTCAAAAGGTGATGCTGTTGCTTTCCAGTTGACGGAGAGGAATACAGATGCCAGCCAGCAGCCTGAGGGGAAGCGGTGCTTAGGATTAGTATACAGTATGAGGCCACCAAGAAAGCAAATCATTTCTGAGATTCTAGGTGTAAAATCAGTCATGTCCACATTAGATGAGCCAGGGAGACAGTGCTGAAATGATCCTAGACATCAGGGTATGCACTATATCACTCAGGATATAAAAAAGAAAATCCAGGTAGCAACATATTGTTTATCCAAACTCTTTTATTAGACCATTATGTAATATTCAGAAGATGTTCATGTAAAGGAATAATATTATGTATGATTGTGTCTGATATCCAGTTTACAATGAACACTAAAGTTTATCACATCTCAGTAGCCTAAACACCAAATAATTTAGTTTTAGCAAAGGAATACGACGTGTCCTGATTTGTACAGCAAGGACATGCTGTCCTTAATTCCCATCATAGAATTCATTCACATTACTCCATTTATGAATGTGATGATTTTCAAATAATCATTTTTAATCATGTTTATTGAAGATTCCCATTCCTGTTTTGCTCTTTCTATTACAATTTTCTCATATTTTTATTTAGCATTTTTATTTAGCATTTCTCATATTTAGCATTTTGTTTCTAATCTCTAAAAATATGCATTGAGTTTTACCAATTATTCATAATTACAAAAATTTTATAGAAAGCATTGCTACAAAGTGTGTGGTGGGTGTATTTATTTTGATATCTATTTTCTGGGCTCTTTTTTCATACCTATCTTGTATTCATGGCCTAGGCTTCTCACTCCCATCTAGGCTAGGGTCTTGTCTCAGATTAAACTAATATAAAGTATGAGATGACCAGCAAAATCTGAATATTAAGATAAATATTTTAGTACCCATTCTACAAACTAGTAAAAATATTTACTTCCAACCATTTACTATTATTTGCATAAAATTTAACTGATTATTCTGTTCTTTACCTAACAGCCATAGACTAGGATTGGATATGAGACCCAGACCAGTGCATCAGCAACTCTGTTCAGTAGAGGGAATTCTGTCATGTTTTCTCTTTCCTTAGTGAATACTGATTTTTCATTTATTCCCTCTGGTCATTCAAAGACTTGGGTTGTCTCTTTCTAATGTTTTAAAGACTGTTAATATGTTCCAAAGTAAAATACCTTTATGAGTCCTACCATCTATGCACAGTTCTCTGTGATACTTTGATGAACAGAGAACTTTGATGCCAGTGTAGTGTGGAATGAGAGAGGGTCAGGCTCTAGAGGTAAGGGGAAGGTTGATGTCTTTTACTTCCTTCAGTTATGAAAGCTTTCTCTTTATGTACAGTGCTAGCACTTTTTTCAATTATAATGCCAGAGTTTGAACATGAAACTTACAAAATTACTATGTGTATTTGATACTGTAGCTACTCAGTTATTCTCAGACTTTAATTCACTGCTAGAACTCATTTTTCCTGTTTGAAGATACTAATAACTAATAGATAGATTTGGGGCCTTATATGCTAGCCCTTATAGATCTGATTGTGTTTCTCTTTACCAAAGAGTATATGAAAATAATAGCCAGTCTACCGATCCTGTTTTTGTACCTGAGATCTGGGCTCTAGGAATCTGATTACTGTCTTTCCTATATGGTTTTATTGATTTTTCTGTTAGTTCATCCTATCACCTGTTGATAATTAGTGGCCAGTAAGATAGCAGGTTAACTTGACCTTCTAAAGATAGCTATAGTCCTTATGAAACTTTCTAAGACTCTCTTGCATTAGGTATATACTCATCTTCTTATCTTTGTATCATCACAATTTTATCTACTAAGTGTTTAATTTATCTACATTGACATGCAGTGTTGAACTGTCACAGCATAGACCTAGTAACTGGGCACTTGAAGCCTCACTTATTGATATATGCTTGGCTGTGAAAGCCTTACTGGTGTCTTTTATAGATGTTTTAAGCCTTAGAATAGAGTACATATAACACTCTCTTAATACAAAATATGAGTATTTTATGCTTAATGATTCTCTACGTGTTTGATGCCAGCTCACACTGAATTACCATGGACAGAAACTCAAGAGGGAAATAACAGGACCCCACTGTTAAGAAGGAGGAAACAGAAAAAAATGTGCCAGGGAGACTTACCTAGGGGAACGGTAAGACCAAGAAAGAGGAAGCAGGAAGGAGAGAGATAAATCACACAAAGTGTAAGAGGTAGAGATAATCTCAGAGGGAACAACTATACATAACATTTCATACACACACACACACAAACATACACACATACATACACACACACACACACACACACACACACACCTTGGAAGGTTTAATTGAAGTTACAGCAATTTACAGTGCTCCCTGTGAAAATCATAGGTAAAGCAAACAAACCAGCCAACCAGCCAAACAAACAAACAAACAAACAAACAATGCCAGGGATAGGAAACCTTGTTTTGAGTTATTAGTCAGCTGAGTCACAGAAACCTCAAAGCAATATAGACTATTTCCATTGCTGTTGATATCTTGTCGAAAAGAAAGACCCTGTTATTGCACACATTTCATACACAGAATTCTGGAAGGATCAATTTGGATCTGACTCGTAAGCCTCCTCACTGAAGACTAGCTACCATAGTGTTAGAAGAAACTGTGCAAGCTACTAAAAGAGAAAAGCAATCCATAGTTCTATCCAGCTATAACACCATTAAAATACAAGAAAGACCAATTTGGCAAGCTCTTATTAAAGATGCAACAGTGGCACTTGTATCCTGGATGCAACCAACAGCTATGAGATTGGCTTTAAGGCCTGCTTTTTGCAGGGCATTCCTGTTTGGTGCTGTAAATTGAACCAATTACCTGGTGAGGCCACGAAACATAGAGGTGAACATACTACTGGTACTTTCTTGCACCTGTATAACTTTAGTTGCATTTCATATATATATATATATATCTTTATAACCACAATTAACCAAGCTCCCATCTCTAACCAAATAGGCTTCTTTTGGCAGTAGAGATTGTGATGGAAAGCTACAACTGAGAGAAGCACAATGTGTGATGCTTGCCTCCATTTAATACATTTACAACACAGCCTGTATACTTAAAGTTTGGGGAACATAGCAGAAGAAGGTGCAAAGAGATTGAAATAGCCAGAGTATGAGGCATGAGGATATCTGTTGTGATACAGTCTCCTAAAAAATATTGTCAGGGGTCAGGCTAGGTAGGTAGGGAATGGATCGAGATCTGGAAACTGGAACTAAATATGATCAAGATACGGTATTTGAAATTCTGTTATTTAGTAAAAGATATGTTTAAAATCCTAACTTGAAATATAAAGTTGATTCTGAGGGATGTATACTTTAATCTTCCACTTCCATGCCTTCTGTTAACCATGATGTAGGTACTAGTCATGCTGCCTACGCCTGTCTACTTGGTGAGGAATTTTTTTTAAATACAATTCAGATTTTACCATGACAGAAATTACAAAGTCTAGTTGATCCTAATCACATTTATGAATGGATTTAAATGTCCCAGTTTAGATGAATAGTAAATAGAGCACAATAAAAACCAACTCATAGCAAATCAACTTTTCTTTGCACTATGGTCTTGATCAGATAAAGCGAAATTAAACTGGTATTTATATAACAAATTTTCTTTTTTGTAACATGAGAATTAAATTCCAGTGCTGTATGAATTACTACTACAGCATTACTTTCTGCCATGATTTACCCCGTGTGTTTTGAAGACTCTTTCCGGAGAGAATTTATTTGAAACAGCTATTGCTTTCAACAGTACTGTTGCATAACAGATTGCATCTGATATCATCATGTTTTTCTTGGACTGTCTGAACATCTGCGTAAGGCTTAATTCTAAAAGTGATTATAAGATCTTCATGGGTGTCCAACACAGTAAGTGGCGCAAATATCATCATCAAATTTCTGTGTCTCCACCCTCTTCCTTATTTTGTTGCGCATTTTGCCAATCTTCTTTTATTGTATTCCATATACTACCATTGTTCCTCAGTTGAACTTTATAGGAACCATTTGTTGTTCACACAGCTGGAACTCCCTATGTAGTATTCATTCCCCTTGCTCAGAAACCTGTTTAAATAACTTTTCAGAATCTTATATTTGAATCTTCTTCCTCAACCAACAGAATGTATGCAAGATACATTATTGACTTAATTCTAAATCATTTTTTT
>NC_022016.1:13028761-13030362 GCF_000317375.1 Microtus ochrogaster
GGTTTCCCTGCTGGCCAGGGGCTCCTCTTACAAAATGCCCTCGCTTTGTTTCCTGTCTCCTTCCGGGGACCAAGATCCCTCTCACCCCTCAGAAGGGTCTTCGGGAATAGGACCCGGCTCCTCCTTTGCCAGGGACCTCGCCAACCAAAGGCCTACCTCTTTGATTTAATTGTAGTGGAGCGATCTGCTCTCGGTGTTGCACTGTCCCTGCCGCCTGCATCTGCTGCTATGCTGGTCCCCGCCGCCTGCGGCCTCTGCCTAGCGCCGTCCGGGTCAGTCCCCTAGCGCCGTCCGGGTCCATCCGCCTAGCGCCGTCAATTCTAAATCTTGATAGACTTTTTTTATTGGATATGGTTTTTTTTTTTTTTTTGTTAATCCCTTCTGTGTCTTTTCCATGTGTCTGGAGAATATAAAATGTCTGTCACAGGGGAAAACAGTTTGATGATCTTGGGGTGACAAGTTCATGTCAAAGTTTGGTAATGGCACTGTAAGTCTCCTGTAGTTTGCTCTTCTGAAAAGCTTCAAAGGTTTTCTGGACACTTTGCATCCTGGTAAATTCAGTCTGAGAGTTTTACTGTCTTTGTTGCTGGAAGAAAACCTGACTCTGAAATGCTGCTTTCTGTGCCTTCCAACAGTGGTCACAAATGGTTTGTAGACAGGTGCCAATCAAAGATGTGCTCATGCACTTACAAATATTCATCAAATTATCAAAGAAGATGACCTACAAAGGAAATATGAAACTTGGGTATCAATGAATTTAAATCCTTGTCAAATTTGAGGATAGTGTCCATTTACAACAGGGATAGCATGGGTGTATGTTTGAGGAAGCTGATCTGGTCACTGGTTTTTGTTTGTTTGTTTACTTGTTTGCTGTTTTTTTTTTTCAGTCAGGAGGCAGAGAGAGAACTGAATGTTCATCTTGGCAATGTTGTTGCTGCTGCTGTTATTCCCATAATAGACTAGGGAAATAGGAAAAAGACCACTTGAGCTGGCTGTTTATCACACCTGAGGACTTTGCTGACACCTTCCTCTTCCTAGACCACTAATTGCCTCAGGCAAATACACAAAGAACTTGCTGATGAATGTTTTTTCGGTCTATACCCTCATTAAAAAATATTATTTTATTTAGTGTATGGGTGTTCCACTTTCATGCATCTCTGTGCCACTGGAGGGAGTTGGATATTGGGCAAATTTAGTAAGAGATTGTTGTAAATGGCCATGTGTGTTCTGGGAATTAAATACGGGTCTTGTCCACTGAACACTATCTCTCCTGCCCTTTACTAATTTTTTAAAAATTTAATAAAGTAGCAGAAAAAATCTCATTATAGCATTGGAAATTGAAATGTAGAAAAATAAATCTTTAATTTCCCTCAAAACAAAAACAAAGGCAATATCCTCAAACTTTTTTTTTACATTTTATTTCCTAATCAGAATTAGCTAACTTTCAAATTAAACAGCTGGAAGTTTTGCCTCTTGGCATAACTATCTAGATAGTGTGTAAAGTAAGCTATTGATTTACATAAGGACCCTATTTAATGAATTGTGAAAATCTGCAATGTTTACAAACTACCTCTGTTACTACATCCTGATACAAAAAAAAA
>NC_022016.1:13030462-13038062 GCF_000317375.1 Microtus ochrogaster
AGAAGGCACCAGACCTCATTACAGATGGTTGTGAGCCACCATGTGGTTGCTGGGAATTGAACTCAGGACCTTTGGAAGAGCAGGCAACGCTCTTAACCGCTGAGCCATCTCTCCAGCCCCACACATAACTGTTTCTTAAGCTCTTCTGAATTTAGATCACTTTGTCTAGGCCCATGTAAAGAGCTTTCTATTGCAAACAGAGCTCACTAGTTATTCTTACAGGTGGATTAGGATGCTTCACATCTATTGGTGTCTTCTTTGGTTATAGCTTGTTCTGTTGAGGGCTCTAAGTGTGAAGACGACCGACAATTTGTAACAGGAAATATTATGAGGTGAAACACTGTCATCCTGTGTCTGGTAGAATAGTTTAGTTTTTTCCAGTGGGGTGGTCAGTGTTGTCTCCAGGCATTGCCACACATCTCCAGTTGAGAAAGTGCTCTGTTCAGATTAAAGAAGTTATAGAAGAACAATAGGAAAGAGGAAGAGAATGGCCACCTTTATGTCCCGAGATCTTTTCCTGCCCTGTCTTCTCTTTCATGCCAACCGTGAGCAGTTTTGTTTCTGGTGGAATGGAGGAAAGTTCCTAGAGATATTAAAATCTTTGTCCAAGGGATCCAAAACAAAAACTAACTTCAGAAAGAGAACTATGAAATCTTGACAAGAAATACAGGATGACTTTATATCTTTTCAAATTTTCTCTGATATATTTGTTTGAAAAGTCATGTTTCAAAGAAGATAAGTCTGCTACAGTTTGCAAGAATGATATTTATTTATTGAATGAATATGTTCCTATGTCACAGAGAATTTAACAATTGATTTGCTTAATAATAAGCGTTCAGATGAGTATAATATTATTACCCTATGTCATGAGTTTCACAATGAGAACAAAGAAATTCAGCCATGTTCTAAGCCACTCAGGGTATCAGATACAGAAATGGTGTTCAAATGGAGATACACAGAATGTAGAAAACCACATCCTATTTACTTAAACAGGTCTTTGCTGCCATTGTTATTCTGATTTTTGTATTATAAAACCGCAAGAGTCTGATCATTCAGATAATTTTTATAAAATGCTTTCCGTTTTTAGTATTCTAAAGCTGCAAAACAAGAGTCTGATCATTCATAAAATTAATATAAAGTGCTTTTCCATAATAGAAATTATTTTAATACAGTAGAAATATATGTATATCCTTATGCCAGTCACTCCAACTCCTTTTGTTTTGTGAGTGGTTTTTGACTGTCACCACTCCTTTGTCGCTAAGGACTCTTAACTACATACTTGTTATATTTCCACAGTCTAGTCTCGCACATTATTGTATGCATGTTGGTACTTTCTGCCTTTTGAATACATAACACACAATCAAGATAATAGTAAAATTTGCATAGAAGACATATGTTTGGCAAATAACATATGTTGTATGAGGCCTACCTGCTTTGAACCCAATTGTTTGACTATTAATAATATAGGAAGGTAATATTGCATTACACTGATGAAACTAATGTCTGTATCTAGGGTGACCTAGTACAATATTGAAAATGAGAGAAGAACATTTATTAGGCTTTTTATTCACTGTGGGGTGAAAATGAAATAACTATTCTATTCTTTTTCTGAAATACAATTTTTGGTAGAATCACAGAAGTTCTACTGTAGGAGGAATTTTAGATCTGATGTCTTCTCTTGATGAGCCACGAAAAATATTGATTATTTTTGATCAATCAATTAATTTTGTGAGCCTCTTTTTTCTCGTATTATAAATGTGATATTATGTGACTCACATATCCTTTTGGATGACTGTTAAATTACTGTATGTAAAAATATACATAAATGTTAAAGTGTCATTTAGATTGTATATGAGTAAATATAATACTCATCTCCATGAGTCATATTGCCAAAGACCTAGAGTTGACTACCAGGAGATGCTTGACTTCAAGGAGTTCATCTTCTATGGACTGAAAGAGGCACACAAGGAAATAATAGTAAAGTGAATTATATGGCAAGCCCTGTTAGGAAGGAGAAGACAACAGGAAAGAGACAATGTCTGGCAGTGAAATTCTCAAAAATGTCATTTCAACATATGAAAGACTGTCAACAATAAGAAAGGCTCAGAGAGAAAAATGAGTTGGGAAGATGGCCTAGTAGATATAAGACTCGCCTCATAAACATGGAGACTCAGGTTTAGATACTCAGAACATCTATGTTGGTATGGTGACCTGCCTGTAAGCCTGGCATGGGGATGTAGAGAGAAGTGATATTCTGTGAGAGCTGGCTACCTAAACCAGCTGAATTAGCAAGATCCTGGTTCAATGGGAGCCTTTGCCTAAGTAAATAAAATGGAGCCAAACTAAGAAAGCCACCAGTCATCAACTTCTAATTCTAAGGGCAGAGGCCTGTACATACACATCTGTATACACATGTTACTCCATCTATGACCATGCACCTAATATGACTTATACATTTCAAGAAAATGATCACATGGGAATATAGATATATAGTTGTGGGGAAATACGTGTAGGAATGTCATCCTTTTGAGGTAATTAGTTAAAAAGAGATTCAAAGTTGACTTAGTCAAAACAGGAGGCTTATGTGTTAGAAAGAGTGCTATAGTGACAAACTGAAGCTTACAGTAATGAGGTATGCTGGTATATCGATCAAATTACTGATTGTCCAATGCAATAGTTCTGTTAGAAGAAAATAGTAATAACAAGGTAAAGAATATTGATAATTGTATTGCATTTTTCTTGGTTCTGTCTGTTTAATTGGCCACAAAAATACTCTAAACAGCGTGGTTCAAAGTCATGAGGGTTATAGAAGAGTAAGAAAGAAGGAGAAAATTTATTGAAGGTGATTTGTGTAACTAAAGAACATCTTTTGAAGAGGAAACCACATAGTCATTTCTTCTCTTTAAGTAACAGTGTATTAGAGTCTGAAGAACATAATAAGGGGAATATATGAAGAGAGACGAGGCAAGAGCTTAAAGTAAAGGCCAGCATGCGTTTGCTTTGCAAGTCCCATTGTTGGAGCTGGTTTCAAAAGAGGGATGGCTATGCTCTGGTTTTAGGCAGGATATCAGGTCCCATATAAGAGAACAATAGCTGTTTCTGGGCAAAAATATTTAGTCTAGGTAGTCCTTCAACTGATCAGCAAAGATCTCATTAAAAACCTTTTATCTATTCTTTAATTTCCTCATTTCAAATGCAATTAAAAGCTGACTCACTTTCCAAGCCATCACACGATTATGGCAAAGAAGTTGAATGTTTTCTGCGGAAATCATGTTTTTATTCTTCTCTTCATCTTCTCAATGAAGGTTTATAATCTGTGTCCTAAATCAGGGAGCCTGGTCCAACTCTAAACTGTCCTTTCTCACCCTCAATTTCTTCAGCTTTTGAAGTTGTTATTTTTAAATTTCTGTGGGAGGGTAGTATTGAGAAAAGGAAAGTAAGATACATTGTGACATTTTAACTCCAGGACCTTTCTCGGGGCTTCCAGAAAAGCCAGCTGAACAGGCTTTTATTGTACCCAGTCAGAGAATGCAACACAGCCAAATGTCAGTCACTTCAGAGTGCTTGTGCCTGTATTTTCAATGTATATTTGATTATTCTTTCTTTTCATTGTTGAAAAATAGGAGCTCAAAGCTGCCCCTAGCTCTGCCTTTCTTCTTATAAATGTCTCCCTTCCTTTTTTTGTTAAAGCAATCTACCTACCAATAAGGCACACACAATTTTTTTTTCTGTGTTATGTTGGCAAATTACATTTTCTATTCCATCTTCACCTGAGAAGTGTATATTTGCTGAAGTTGAAACAGAATCCTCCCCAAAAGAATTGAACAAAGTTGCCAGAGATTAAAAAATATTTGTACATTCCTTAATCTTAGTTTGTCAAGAACTGAATGAAGGCTCATCTTCATTTCCATGTTAGCATTCTTGCTTCCATTAAGCTTGGCTTTCCTTTATTGAAGGACAGTAGTAATACTTTCTATATATAATGATACTGATGTTTAAAGAACTCTAACTCATCCTTTGTAAGACAGTGAAAAGTACCTAAAAGTGCCTACATCTTGCCACAGACTTGTGACAGAAAAAAAAAAAGTGTAGAAGGAGCTTGATGGATGCACATGATGGATTGCCACTTGAAGAAGCTCAGGAGAGGAAGTAAGAGTCTGAACTCATTCAGACTCATTCAGAGATGAGTTCCAACCTAGATCTCTGTGGATGAAGAAAGCCAGTCATGCTAAGAGGTTTTATTTCTTGTGGGCACATAATCCAGCAACTAGGAAGCTCTCTTTATGTTACAAAGGTGCTTATAAGGGAAAGTAGTGCAAGAATTCACAATATATCATTTACTATGTGTGTATTGTGGGTGTCCTATGTTACAGTTTATGCCTCAAATATATCATTTGTTAAGCAGTTAGCACATCTACCTAACTGGGATGTTGGGAGACTATAATGAGATATTAACATCTAACTGAAACCATTGTTTAATTTATTTATATGGTTTTTACTTAATTGGTATTTATCCAGAAACTTTTCCATTTCCTTTAAATTTTCCAATTTTGTGGAGTACAGGTTTTTCAAATATGACATGATGATTTTCTGGATTTCCTCCATGCCTGTTGTTATGTCCCCCTTTAGATTTCTGATTTTGTTAATTTGAATATTCTCTCTCTACCTTTAAGTTAGTCTGGTTAAAAGCTTGTCTATTTTGTTAATTTTCTTGAAGAACCAACTTCTTCCTATCTTTTTAGGTGATGATGGTTTCACACTCCTTTATTAACATCGCCCAGAAACTGCCTCACAACATCACCAAAGTCATGCTCTTAAAGTTATATTAACTAGAAGGCAATTTTTTCCTCTTAAAAATGCTTTTGAGAATTATAGTAGAAAACATAGAGAACAAAAGGACACCTCATCTCCTCTCCCCAAATCAATTCACCTAATTCCCAATTTTAAAGTATTCTGAGATGAATTGCTCCCTCCATGACAAATTATATGTTAAATTCCAACCCACAATCTGATTATATTTAGAGATGGGGCTTAGGAAGGTGTTTAAATACAAAGATTATATATGAATATTAATGACATAATATCATAAATTTATAGTGTTATACGAAGAGCTTTTATCTTCTCTCCTTTTACATCTTTTCCATGTTTGTCTTCTTCTTCTTCCTCCTTCTTCTCTCCCTTTCCCCAATCTTTCTTCTTGTTTCTTCTATGCCTCATCCATATACAAACACGAAGACTATGAAAAGACTTAAAAGGAAGATGGTTATCTCAAATTATGAAAAGAGTTTTTGCCAGGCAATGTGGACTCATAGTCTCCAAAATGGTAATAAATAAATTTCTGTTCATTTATCTGCCCAACTCTGGCATTTTGTTATAAGCAATTGCGAACTAATTAAGACAGTGATGTTTCTTGACTCTAGCAACGGCAAGTCTAAGGAAACTCTGCTTTTGACATAGGGTTTTACCTATCACATCTTCATGCCTTTTTTTTTCAAAGCTCAAGGACAGAGTAAGGATGTTAAATTATGCTATGGTTTTCATTCTCTCTTCTATCCTTATAATTTACTTCATCTGTTGTACATCTATTCAACTCTGGCATTGCATCAAAAAATAGCCTTAAACAATACACAAATGGCCAAGCAGTCTATATTCCTATAAAATCTTGTCTACTAAAACAGATTGCTGCTCTAGTTTACAAAAATATCCACAGAGAAGTAGATCTCAAAGTTGAGTCCTATCTGAATGCTCTAGAGGGCTTATTAACCAAAAAATATTGGTTCCAACCTCCAGGGATTCTGATTCTAGGATGAGTCAAAGAAGTCTGACTGATCCAGAGAAGTTTCATTTCTTGTGACCTCTGAGTGAGCCTTTTTTAAGTTCCCGCCCATGAGAACTACTGAAAAAGACAGTGTAGCAGACAGTGAGAAGCATAGTTCTCAACCTGTTTCAATTCTGTTTTCTGAGTGTTGTAATTAGAATGGGAAATGCACTCTGTAGACTCATATATTTGAACATTTGCTCTCTAGATGTTCACACTGTGTGGAGAGTTTAGTGAACTTTTATGAAGTAGAATTTGCTGGGAGAATGTCACTGGGGGCAGGTATGTTACTTAAATGAAGAGTCTCTTTTTTATTGCTAATCAAGGTATTTACCATGGCTGTCTGACATTAACACATTGTCTGATGGCCGTTTCTCCTGGATACTGTTTCCCCATGAAAAGAGCTTGGGATTCAGCTCTCTATTTCCCTACTCTTTTAATGGAGTGGATCTCAGCATCGTTTTTTTTCTGTTTGACTGACAATTCAGTTCCAAGAAAACTGCAACTATGTGTTATCTTTTCAGAACACATGGTCTTAAATTTTTTTATGACTGTGCAGTGAAGTTGCTGGCCTCTAGCTATAGTTTTAAATATGGGTTCTTTGCCTAACAACTAATCTCTTAAAATAAGTCACTCACTAAAGTCTTCAGTGGAGTCTCTAGAAGATCTGTCATGTGCAGAGCTGTGGTCTTTTGTACTTGTCTGCTTTCTGCTTTCATTCAAGGTCTTTATTTGCTGTCTAGCAATTGGGGACTTGGCTGAAGATTTCCAGCCATATCCACTGGGAAAAGACACAGACACTGTGCATGAAAGGTTCAGAGAATTCATTACAGCAGCTGCATAGCCTGATTGCTCTGAATGCCTTAGTCTTTTTGTATCATTGTTAACCTTTCTCTTTACAGTCACCATGGAGAAATTCAGGTCATTTTCTAGAGCACAGATGGATATCTGTAATGAAGAATATTACAGGCATCTATTAACTTCAGTCTGAAAATTTATCTTTGCAGTAGGGTGGGCTAGGACAAAGAACCTTAACTAGGAAAGCAACTGTGTCTCCTGTCAGCATCTCAGAGCATCAAACAGCTTCAGCTTGGGACAAAGAAAATTAACCCATGCAACAATAATAAATAATATCTTCAACCTTTTACACAGCAGGACAGACAGAGACAATTTTGTCCGCAAATCACTGACCTACCTAACAGTAAAGGACTCCACTTTTCTAGCTGTACATTTCTGTACTGTGTTTAGTCACTCAATGCAATGCCCATAATGTTCCCAAGGGTTTCTCAAAGGAGATAGGTCAACTGAGAATTATGGGCCCTGGAGTTTCTGGTATAATGTCCTCTACTTTTCTCCTGAGCTTCTTTATAATTCTTAGTTTGAGTTTTTTCATCCTCTGTATATTCATGGTTCCTACCACTGTGAGTCACATGGTGATATACCATACTTTTTGCTTACAAATCTTCTTCTTCTCTTTGAAGGACAGGATTTGAATAACATCACATCTTAGTTTCTGTTCTATTGATTTGATGAATGACCATGACCAAGTCGACTTATAAAATGAAGCAGCATTTAATTGGGGACTTGCTTTTAGCTTCAAAATGATAATCTATGATCATCACGGCAGGGGATGTGACAGTAGGCAGGCAAGAATAGTAGTAGAGAAGTAGCTGAGAGCAAACATCTAATTGGTAAGTTGCAAGCAGGGAGAGAGAGACAGAGGAGAGAGAAAGAGAGAGAGAGAGAGAGAGAGAGAGAGAGAGAGAGAGAGAGAGAGAGAGA
>NC_022016.1:13038162-13055468 GCF_000317375.1 Microtus ochrogaster
AGATATTTGGCCTGGTTTGGGTTTTTGAACCGCAAAGCTCACTCCCAGTGACACACTACCTCCAACAAGGCCACACATATTCCAACAGTGTCATCCCTCCTTATTTTTGCCAAAGAATTTTAGTAACCAAGCATTGAAACATATAAGCCTGTGGAATTCCTTTCCTTTTAAACAGCATCAAATTCAGTTTCTATATTTAGTACCTGTCACAATAAGCCTTCTATAAATACATTTTTAAAAAGCAAATGAGCATAAATGATTGCAAAAATAGAATAAATTCTTATATTAGATACTTCAAGCTAATATTATATTAGTTTGAACTATAAGTAAAAAGTATAATAATCACCAAATGCTATAAGGGGACAAAAAGTCCCTGAATCTCTCAGACTGTATTATTGCAAAGTCAGGTAGTTTTGGTTTCTGGAATGGCTCTGTTAAGGGTGAAGTTAATATAGTAAGCAAATAATTATCCATTCAACTTCTTCTGAGTGATGTCTTTGTTCTTTTCCTCTTTTAATTCATAGCATTGCATTGTCTAAAGTAGCTTTATAGGTAATTTTACACTAATTCCAGAAGATGTTGTTTTTTTTTCCAAGAAGTCCATACAATGGTCTCATTGGTTTTTGCAGGGTTTTATGGGAATCCCTGATAATTGCCATGACCAAGGGTTATTTCGGCTTTATATTATTTCCCCTGTCCTTCACTTCCATCACTTTAACACATTGTCAGAATGCAGGTAAAGAGGTAATTTCCACAGATTGAGTTAAGGTGCTATTTCTATGTGGAAAGGTAGGTGGATGCTGGCAGAGCAAACAACCAACTTCCTTTACCTATATTTAACCATGCAGTTTTAATAGTACTTACAAGACAAATAAACACAGATTCCTTTGATGAGTTTTAGAAGTCACCTTTTTTGCAACAGTTTGATATACTAACTCTAAATTGTAAAACATAATATACAGTAAAATACTAGACTCCAGAATAAATACTTCCTAGTGTAAAACACTTTCTATAAATCACACAGATGCATTTTTATTATTAAGTTTTATTTTCTTACATTAGATATCGGATGAATCATTTATTCCTCTATTCTATGTGTAGTTTCTCCTACACTAGTTCACAATTGTGTGATTTTGAAAACTATAGTTAGGTCCTTGAGTAAAGAAAGATAGGTTTCCAGACACAGGTCACAATTTCAAAATGCTTACCGGTCTTTTCATTTTTCAGGAGTACAGGTCTAATACACATATGAACTTACAGAGACATACACAAGACAGATACATGCTCAAACAATACAAAATATAACTAGTTTATAGGGCTTTTCATTCTCAACTGGTTGCTATCTAGTTTTTTTTAAGTATTTAAATAGAAAAAAGCAAAGAGAAGTATTTTAGAAAAGTCACTTCTGCCTTCAAACTTTGTTAATCCTTAGCCCCAGCACAAAGCTGTAAGTTGAAAATCAAAACAGAAACAAACTAATGTCTTTTTGTTAGATGTACATTTTATTTGTTATGACTATAATTAAATGATTTTCCTACTCCATTTTATCTCTCCAAATACTCCTCAGAATCTCCAATGAATGTATATAATATACATTTACACATATATGCATATATCATTCATATAATGCTATTTTGTATATGCATGCTTTTAGTGCTGATTTTTCGGTATTGGATAACCATTGGTGTGCTCTTTCCTTGGCTAAAGTAATCTTTCTGCTCTTGGCTTTAAATTGCATGCAGTTATTTGTCTAACCTTTAAACATACCCTTTTCCATATTGATATGCCTATTGATGTCCTTATTCAGGTCATATTTAGGCAGTCATGTTGGTGAGACTTCTTGGTTATTGCTTCTGACACTTCTAAAAGACATAATCTCAAGGAAATTTTCTGTTCCTCTGCTGCTTATAACCTTTCTTCAAACTTATTCCACAATGATCCTTGAGACTCATATACAGAAACTGTATTGCAAAGGTATCAGTTAAACCTCAGTTGCACAACTCTGTATTTTGACAAGTTGTGTTTTGCAATGGTCTCTATCTGTGCAAAGAGAAATTTCCTAGTGAGGGTGAGAATAATACTTATCTGTAGGTATGAGGATAATTATTTGAAATGCAGTTTGGGATTATGCTATTTAGTAAAATGGCAGCTGTAAGTCATTCTTTGAGATCCATAACTTCTTTAGCTCTGGAAAGATGTCTAGGTTTCCAGGACAAGGAATGAATTTCCTTTTTTTGAGTAGGCCTTAAACTCAATTAGAGAACAATTGATTACTACCAAAGTATGTATGAAACTAGTCTTCCCTTAAGATTATCCTGCCATGTTGGCCATTGTTGTAGTTCATAGGTGGTTAATGTTCTGATTCATAGTTGGGTATGCCTCTTGGTTATTTCTATTGTTTTGAAGTTTGCATGATGCTTTCTGTTATGAGAACAAATTAGTCCTCAGAATCTTTTAGACTGGACCCAGCTCTAGTTCCCTAGCCCTGTGTAAAATTTACTTGTTTTTTTTTTCAACATTAAATATTTACCTCACCCCTCTTGGGGCTAACTAAGAGCAATCAAAATAACATATAAAGTTTGGAGAGTCTCTTGGACAGTTCTGATCAACAACTCAAAAGACTTCATACTGGGTATTGAGTTTTTCTTATAGTCTTTGGCTCTTGGAGGGAACATTGTCATCCCAGCTGAAAAATTTTAATTTAAATTACATTTATATATTACACTAATGTAAATGTAGTATATGTATTTTCATGTACACAGTTAAAATTATGAAGCCTTATGACTTTTTCAGACACCCCTGGCATTATTTTCCTTCTTCCTTATTCCATATTTATCCTCAGGCTCTCTACTGATTAGAGCTCCCCTTCCCCATTTCTCCATTAAGAGGATTCATACCTCCTATTTCCCTATCTATTTGCCCTATTCTCATAATTTTAGAGGCAGAGTTTAAGTCTTAGCCCTGACCAGTTATGTCACTTCAAAGATAATTTCAGAAGCTCAATTTGTGATCCTGACTAAAAAAATTCAAATTTCCTCAATTCTATACTTAATTCATTCTGAATTTCTGAGAAAAGTTTTGTTATAACTCTGTTTCTTAACTTCACTAATATTACCAGTTTGTGATTTATGGCAGCCCTGCTTTTGTGACCCTCAAAAGGGCATTGCTAAGGAACTCTTGCTCCTTCTGCAAATAAAGGACACAAACAAAAGAGCTGAATGACATTTGGAGAAATAGAAACATTTTTTTCTATCATTTCAGCAGTGATTGGAGTCTATGGGACAGAGAAGACTACTTTTAAAAGACAGGGAGATTTTTATTGCTTTGGTATCCTTTCTATGTGTTTTGCATACAATATATATGCATGCATGTATTTATATGCATGTATATACATATGCATACATACATGAACAAATGTATATATATATATATATTGTGTGTGTGTGTGTGTGTGTGTGTGTGTGTGAGTTTATGTGTTTTATGGACCAACATAACATTTAAAAGTAACAAATCACCCTGAATTCTATCTCAGTGATCTCAGAAAACTTTTCAAGATAATATAAACATAGTTTTGAGGCATAACTTGTGGCTTCAGGGATGTCAAAGATTTATATACCATATCAAGGAGATCATTCATTATGATAAATTTGCTTTTATCACAGAAACACAGAGTTTATTGAACATATATAAGGCAATAAATATATTACAGCATATAATATGAACTAGGATAAAAATCATCTGATCATCTCAACAGATAGAAAAGACCAGCTATAAAATCTAACATGTTTTCCTGTTAAAATTCTAGGGAAAGTAGGGCTGGAGGGAGCATAGCTCAACATAATAAAAGTTACATATGACAAAATCACAGCCACCATTATTTTACATGAGGAAAAAATATTAAAGCAAATCTGTTAAAATCAGGAATAACATAGTATTACAGACTATCCAAATTCATTTTCAATATAGTTCTGGAAGCACAAGTCAGAACAGTTTGACAAAAGAAAGAACTTATAGAAACACTAATAAAAAAGAAGGCAAATTATCCCTATTTGGAGATGATATGATATTATACATAGTAGGTACCACATATTCTACCAGAAAACTGCTAGGAACATTCAAAAATTTTTACAAAGTGAGATGGTACAAGGTTAATTTGAAAACATCAGCTGTTTCCATACATCAAATATAACAAGAAATACATTAAAAAGAGTTTATACATACACCTCCATACTCAACAGCATTAATGAAAATAAAATATCATGGAACAAGCTAACAAGGGAGATAAAAGACCTTTACAATAAAAATTCAAACCTCTGAAGAAAAAGATTAAAAAACATACTAAAAAAATTGAAAGACATCTTATATTTAAAGATTTGTAGACTTAATATATAAAAATGACCATTTTGTCAAAAGTTGTTTACAAATTTATTTCCAATAAAAATAGCTACAGCATTCTTCAAAGAAAGACACAGAAATATCCTTAAATTCATATGGAACCAGAGAAGTCCCAAGAGAGCCAAAGCAAATCATACATATAAAATAATACTAAATACATATAGGATATCTACCTATCTGTGTGTCTCTATTATCTATCTTATCTTTCTATCTATCTATCTATCTATCTATCTATCTATCTATCTATCTATCTATCTATCTATCTATCATCTATCATCTATCTACCTACCCACCTACCTATTATCTATGTATATATCTTTATGTCTGTATTTAAAATATGTGTGCTTGTATTTAGTATATGTATGCTTGTATTTAATATATACATATATTTATCATATATATATATATATATCATGTACACGCACACACACACACACACACACATATATATATATAAAATTTTAAATAAATTTAAACCATGGCTGATAATCTCCCCATAAGAACCATAGATTAACAAAAACATAGTAACAGGTATAGAAAAATCTGTTTTTAATGGTTGGTGGTATGAAAGAGAATGGTCTTGTGGTATGACTAAGCATCCTTTCTGTATATACCTAAGAGTGGAATCACTGGGTATTGAGGTAGAGTGGTTTTTAATTTTCTGAGAAATGACCCAACTGATTTCCAAAGTGCCTGTACAAGTTTATACCCCTACCAGCAGTAGAGTAGTATTCTCCTTACTCCACATCTTCTCCAAGGTAAACTGTCCTCAGTCTTTTTGTTTTTAGCCATTCTGACAGGTGTAAGATAGTATCTTAGAGTTATTTTGATTTGGCTTTCCCTTATGACTAAAAATGTTTAATAGTTCCTTAAATGTCTTTTCACTATTTGAAATTCATCTACTAAGAATTATCTGTTTAAATCTACCCAATTTTTAAATTGGATGCATTCTGATTTCATCTTTCTTGACTTCTGTCTGTATTTTCAAGATCAGTTCTCTGTCAGATGTGGCATTGGGAATATGTTTTCCCACTCTGTAGGCTACCATTTTGTCTTATTTACCATATCTTTTGACCCACAGAAGCTTTTCAATTTTAGGAGATCCCATTTACTAACTTTTATTCACACTGCCTATGTTACTGGTGATATATTCAGAAAGTAGTCTTATGTGCCAAAGTGTTTAAGACTACTTTCCACTTTTGATTCTATCAGGTTCAATATAAGTGGATTTATTTTGAAGCCTTTGATCAACTTGGTCTTCAGTTTTGTGCATGGTGATAGATGTGAATCTATTTACATTCTTCTACATGTTGCCATCCAGTCCTGCTGGTACCATTTTTTTAAATGATTTTTTTTCATGGTATAATTGTGGTGTCTTTGTCAACAATCAGGTGTTCATAGGTGTTTACATTTATCTCAGGGTCTTCAGTTTGATTCCATTAATCCATGTGTCTGGTTTTATGCCAATACCAAATTGTTTTTATTACAAGAGCTCTATATAGTAGTCCTTGAAGTCAGCATGGATGATACTTCCAGAAGTTCCTTTATTGTACGAGATTGTTTTAGCTATCCTTGGTTTTTGTTTTTTCATATGTAGTGGAATATTGTTCTTTCTAGGTCTGTGAAGAATTGTATTGTGATTTTGATGGAATTGTATTGAATCTGTAGATTGCTTTGGTATGATTGCCATTTTTACTATGTTAATTCTACATATCCAAGAAAATGGGAGATCTTTCCATTTTCTAATATATTTTTCAATTTCTTTCTTCAAACACTTAAAGTTGGTATCATACAAGTCAATAACTTGTTTGGTGAGAGTTACCCTAAGAACATTTACTCAAACATGTTTATAACAGCACAATAGCCAAAAACTAGAAACAACCTAGATGCCCTGCAACCAAAGAATGGATAATGAAAATCTGGCACATTTACTTAATTGAGTATTACTCAGTGGTGAAAAAAACAGTGACATCATGAAATTTACAGGCAGATGGATAGTATTTGAAAAAAAATCATTCTGAGTGAGCAAACCCAGACCCAGAGAGACAAACATCATGTTTTGTACTCACTTATAAGTGGATATTAGATGTAAAGCAAATGAAAATCAGGTTACAATTCACAGTCCCAGAGAAGCTAAGGAACAAGGAAGACACTAAGAGGGACTCATGGATTTTACTGGGAAGAGAAAATAGATGAGATTGCCTGGGTAAACTGGGGTTAGCGGGGGTAAAGGGGGTTGAAGCAAATGGATAGAGGATGAGAACATGAGTTAATGGGAGGTAAAGTTGGGGTAGAAATGGAGAGGAAGAGAAAGAAAAGAGATATATTAATAGAGGGAGGCATTATGGGGTTTGGGAGAAATCTGATGCCAGGAAAACTATCAGGAAACCACAATGATGCCTTTAACTAAGACAATTAGCAATACTAGAGAGAATGTCTGAACTGGCCTTTTCCTATAATCAGAATGATAACTATACTAAATGTAATGGTCTGTCCTGTCTCTTTAAGAGACAACCCATCTACCTCTCCATCTGCTGAGGCAGGCAGGTCTTTCTTCCTGCTTGCAGCCTGAGTCTCTTCCTTTTTCTGTCTCTCCCCCAAAGAGGCAGCAACTGTCTACCTGGACAATCACCCAAAGTCTCATTTATAATGTTAAAGCAACCAACTTTGGCTAAGGCCTAGAGAAACTGACAGACCATTTTCAGAGGCAGGGAATCTTTTTAAAACCATCTTACCATGTCTTGGCAAGGTTTGGCAGTCTTTTTGTATCCTGCTTGTCCAGTCCAGACACCATACAATTGCCAGTGTTCAAGGCATGAGCAGTTCCTTGCCCAAAGATCAGTTGTGCCAAAAAAGAAACAAGCTCCAAGTAGATTGTATTCGGTGCTCAACATTCTCTCAGGAAAAGATTGGTACTTCCAGGAGCAAATATGTGTCACATCAACAGAACCCAAAGTTATTTAAATGCCATGTTTTACATATCTTTGAAGTGGTTGAAGATTACCTATCTATGCATAATACAATCTCTATGTACCTAAAAAAAACCTACTTAGTCTGACTATAAGTATGGCAAACATGAATGATTATTTACCCATAACATTTAAAACATATAATTTAAAGACTAAAACTTCATATCAGGATATTGAAAATATTTAAACAATTCTGCCATGAATGAGGACAATGACCTCAAAATGTAAACAATACATAAGTATCTTGATCAGAGGTAGAAATACATAATGCAATACAAAATATATAATATAATCCTAAAATTGTATCAATATACAAAATGTCTTAAACAGATGTAGAAACATGTATGCATACAGTCTGACAAAATAACTTTGCATAGGTGTACAAATATTGTAAATAGAAATAGTACCATATTCAATATAACAAATATAATTTGAACATGTATCAGCATACAAAAATCTATACCAATGTAAATTGTCCATAAACAATAGTTCACAAGTATTCACTCTATTACTCACTATTATATATAATTAGTAGGAGTAAGCTCACACTAATATACTTATTATCCCATTTAATTCCCCCCCTTTTTTTCAAGGAGATCTCTGGGCCTACATAATTTCCACCCCAATTCCAACCCTATACAAGTAATAATTAACCCCTAAATGACGTTCCTAACTCTGAAGACAAACTTTGTTGGGAGAGGGAATATTATATAGAATTGCTTCAAGCTGCCATGGGGTGAGGTTCTTTCTATGGGATCCCGTAAAGGTAAAATGATGTTTAAATTTCAAGACTACTCTCTGATAAAATTGCAAATGGTATCTGAGTAGTTGATTGTAGCATGAGAAAGCTGCTTGTTCATCCTGGCCACCCTGATGTGAAATAATCACACAGAAACTGTATTAATTAAATCAATGCTTGGCCAGTTAGCTCTAGCTTCTTATTAGCTTACTCTTACATCTTAATTTAACCTATTTCTATTAATCTGTATATCACCACGAGGTTTGGGCCTACCATCAAAGTTTCAGCACATCTACCTCTGGGCACAGATCCATGGTGTCTCTCTCCTCCTCTTTTTCCAAGCATTCCATTTTTTTTTTTTTTTTTTTGGTTTTTCGAGACAGGGTTTCTCTGTGGCTTTGGAGCCTGTCCTGGAACTAGCTCTGTAGCATTCCATTTTGTTTTCCCCACCTGCCTCTGTTCCTCTATAGCTCTGCTATAGGCCCAAGGCAGTTACTTTATTAATCAGTGAAAACAACACAAAGATAGAAGGACACCAGTTGATAGAGTTTTTCTGAAGTTCTTGATTAGAGTTCAGTCCATAATATTGTAAGAAGGTGCACCATTTCAGCTAACCAGATGGAACTATATTGTCCAGCTGATCCTCAATACCAGTCTTATAATAGCACTATCAGCATTGTGACATCATAACAAACAGATGGAGTCATTGTTTTGGAGACCGATCTTCTTCCTGGAAACTTCAAAGATTACTTCAAGAATATCCACTGTTCATTGTGAAAGACTTAAACATTATTTATATAGACATATTCAATGAAAGATATAATATTGACAAAATAGGATAGAGAAAATTAATTTTTTTCATAAATCCTTTCATCTTTCTGTCCCACCCCATATGTCTCCAGACATGAGACAGAAAGTCTAAATTTTTAACAGCATGCTTGGATTTAGAAAAGGATAGCCATTGTCCAACTCCAAACACCTTTAATTTTTGTGATTTTATAACACTATAGGATGTTAGATATAAATATATATAGAGAGAATGAATTTTTACCCTCAGAAAACCTGCCCTCATAAGTCATATTCTTCTTTACTTGGTGATCCTTTCTGGATAGTCATTTTTTCCTTTGTATGCATCCAAATGTCTAGGGTCTCTTTACTTTTTGAAGATAAGTATTTTTCATGTAAACACAAGAACAGAACCTTGCCTCAATTCTTATGAAGTTTTCTTACCACCTATATGGTTGTCGCCACTTTGGATGAACTATATTTCTCTTTCTCAAGAGGTTTCTCTTTTTTTAAATGGAATCTTTATTAATTTTAACAGTTTACATAACTTTTCTTCTCCTGTGAAAACAAGAGCAAAACCCCTTTTTCCAACATAGTTCTGGTTACCATTGTGAGGTCAACACATTCTTGAAATACACTGGCTGATTTAATTAAGAATTTTTTCTATTGTCCAACGTCTCTCTGCTGCCATTATTCCTTTCTCATTAGTGTTAAAGAAATTCAAGATTAATAAACATTTTCAACCTATTTCTGGGGGGTATTGTCTATCCCTTTCTGTTTGTTTAGCATATTCTTTATAGTTTGATATGTTCTATCTATAACTGCCTGACCTGTAGGATTGTTTGGTATACCTGTAATATGCTTTATATTATAATAAGAAAAATCCTGTTTCATTTTCATAGATACATATGCTGGACCAGTGTCTGCTTTATTTGTTCAAGTATACCCATGATGGCCATAACTTCTGATAAATGCATGATTACGGAATCAGGCTTTTATGAGCTCAAGACAGTTGCACATTGAAAACTTGAATAAGTGTCAATGGTGTGCTGTACATATTTTAATTTTCGAAATTCTGCAAAGTGGAACACATCCATATGCCAGATTTCATTCCTTTGAGTACCCTTTGGGTTACTCCCTGTGGGTGATGGTATTTTCTTATAGAAAGAGCAAGAATGGCATCTTTTTATAATCTCTTTAGCTTGTTGCCATGTAATATAAAAGTCCTGTTTTAAACCTTTGCTATTGACATGTTTTTTAAATAAAATTCTGAGGTCGTCAACATACCTCTTCAGATATGTTTTATGTATATGGGACAAAGCCTATTCCTGATTATGTCTTGAACCTGAATAAATAATAAAATCATTTCTGTATTTTCTGGTATAAATTCAGTGGTTTCAATATGTAAGACAACTCTTTCGGCATACTGTGAATCAGTAGCTATATTGAGAGGTTCTTTAAAATCCCTTAGTACCATGAAAATAGCATATAATTCTGGACAGAATTACAATGACTCTTTTCCACCTTACTTAATTCTTCTGATTTCTAACCTGCCTTTCCTAATTTATTTGCATCAGTATAAAATGTTCTGACTCCAGTTATTGATGCATCATTTACAATTCAGGAAATAATTGAAGTAGTTCTCTTTATAAGGTTAATTCTATCACTTTTGGAAAAATAACTTTTAATCTCTCCTAAAAATTAGCACAAACTTTTTGCCATGTTTAATTGTCTTCCCATAATTTTTAATTTCATCAGTAGTAAAAGGCACTATAATCTCTGCTGGGTTTATATCTTCTAGTTGAAAAAGTCTCAATTTTTCTTTTATAATTAATTCAGAGACTTTTCCACATAAGATTTCAATTTTTTACTTGTTTTGTGTGGTAAAAAGATCCATTATAAGATAATACCTTTCCTTTGCATTAAAATTGCTATAAGGGAAATTCTGGAAGGCAATATGACTAGAATGCAATTAAGATTTAGATTTACCCTATCCACATGTTCCTCTTGTAATTTCTCCTCAACGAAAGGCAATTCTTTCTCAGCTTCAGCTGTTAATTCTCTGGGAGGTTTTAAGTCTTTGTCACCATCTAAAGTTTTGTTTAAGTGAATTTTTAGATCACATGTTATCCTAACAGCGAATGGTATACTGAAAATGCCTCCTAAAATCTTTGAAAGTCATTAAGTATCTGCAATTTGTTTCTCCTAATTTTTATCTTTTATGTCCTAATTTTCTGTAAGACTATTTTGTAACTTAGGTAATTGACAGAATCTCCTTTTTGTATTTTTTCAGGAGCAATTTGTAATCTCCATTTAGGCAAAACTTTCTTTACATTTTTAAACATTCTTTTTGAAGTCTCTGCATTTGAATCTGATAACAAAATTCCATTCATGTAATATAAATTTATAGACTTAGGAGATTGCTTACATGTTATTTTCAATGGCTGATTTACAAAGTATTGGCACAGGGTAGAGCTATTGAGCTTTGGATGGATTGCCCATTTCTATCTCCCAGTAGGCTAAGAATTATAAGTATTGACTGGAAGCAAATTTTTCTCTATCCTTTTTTTTTTGTAAAGGTATAGTGAAGAAACAATCTTTTAAATCAATAACTTTATGAGGCTATCCTTTTGGCAATAGAGAAGGTAGAGGAATTCCATATTGTAGAGGGCCCATAAGTTGAATTACCTTCTTGACAGCTCATAGATATATCACCATTCTCCATTTTCCATCTTTCTTTTTAACAACAAATACAGGAGAATTCCAAAGGTTGCCTGATTCTTCAATATGGTAACCATCTAATCATTCCTGTACCAGCTATGCTAAAGCCTGTAGTGTCTCTTCTGTTAAAGGCCATGGTTTAACCCATATTGGCTTCTCAGTTAACAATTTTAAAGGCAGGACCATTAGTACCTCTGAAGGTTTGCTAATTACTTTGTGTTCTTGTACAGCCTGAATGACTGTTGACTTTGTTTATAATACTTTCTAATAGCCTTCCCAGAAACATGAGTTTGGGGGACTGTATGGATGTTAATCTGGGTATTCCATTGCTGCAATAGGTCATGACCCCATAAATTCACATATGGCCTTAGACTTCATTTTTGTCCTTCTAGCCCTATGAATTCTACCCATCTCATGCTTTGTTTCACTTCAGATAGGGTTTTGGTTCCTAGGAATTGAATTATTTCTTGAAGAGGTCAATTCAGATGCTAAAATTTTGGAGTAATGATACTTATGTCTGAACCCATGGCTAGTAATACTTCAATTACAATGTCATTTATAATCCTCTTAGCTTTTGTCTTTGATCATTTATTGAAGTCTGCAAAAATATATGTTACCTATTTCCTACTGGAGTTTTTGATTCATTTTCATGTCTACTCTATCATCCTGAACAGTATTTTTTTTTTACAGTAAGCACAAGATTTATTAAATTTTCCTGGTAAGACATGTTCTCCTCAGTGACTTGGAATGACTGGACCACATTTGATAAAGGGGCCTGAGAGAGGCCCCTAAAGGAGTTTCCTGGTAATATTAAGTTGCCTTGTCTGTCTTTCATCGACCTACTTTCATTGGTTTTATGTCAACCTTTGCCACATCTCCTACATATCCCAAAAGGCTGAGACCACCTATTCTTGCCATACATAGAAGAGACATTATTTCTAGGAATTCCTTGTCTACAGCCCCTTTTCAGATATGCTCTTCTATCATAATTAAAACATTTGACTTTTTTTTTAAGAAAGGGTTTGTCAGTAGCTATGGAGCCAGTCCTGGAACCTACTCTGTAGACAAGGTTGGTCTCAAACTTACAGAGATCTGCCTGTCTCTTCTTCATGAGTTCTAGAATTATTGGGGTGTGCCACCATCACCCAGGATATATGGCATTTTGGTATCTCCTCATGCCATTGGAAATCACTTCTCCTACCCAAGCCTCGGTATTATTGTCAAATGTCTCAATATTCATTGTCTGCAAGACACATTCATCTATTTATGCTGATTTGATCTTTAAGGCCTAAGTATCTTTTTGCATTCTAAGATGGCATTTTTAAAAGCCAGAAATTTAATAAGTACTCGTCTAGCTTCTGGTCTGTTATTTCTATTTGTACATCATTAGTTAGTTTTTGTGAAAAATCACTAAAGGTTTTCTTTAGCCCCATTTAAGCCTAGTTTATGATTTAATTCTCTTTTCTGGTTCCTGAATTTTGACCCAAGCATTTGAAGCTATTGTGCTATATAGAGAGAGACAAGGTACATACATTGTAGAGAGCCTGGCCCTGAGGATCAGAGTAATGGCCCTTGCCAAGAATTTGATCTTGTGAAGACTCAAATTCTTTTCCTCTACTTTTGCCTATTCTTGCCAATAATACTCCCAAAGCAGCTGGAGTCCATATTCTAGGACCACTGAGATTAATTGAAGCCAATTGCGTTGGGAAGCCTTATTTGGTTGAAGCCCACTTTTCCACCATTTCCCTAACAAATGGTGAATGTAGGCCATAAGATACTATTGCTTCTTTAATTACTTTTAGATCTCTAATACCTATAGGTTATTATGTATATTTTTTCTTACCTTTGGTACTTTGTTCCAGATGTCTTCTCAGAAG
This sequence comes from Microtus ochrogaster, assembly GCF_000317375.1. Taxonomy (NCBI): domain Eukaryota; kingdom Metazoa; phylum Chordata; class Mammalia; order Rodentia; family Cricetidae; genus Microtus; species Microtus ochrogaster. The sequence goes on from NC_022016.1 coordinate 13,051,650, forward strand.
AAATGAACAGATATGCAGTTAAAACTCTGAATAAGTCATTCTGGAGTCAAGCACACACTGATGAGGCTAAATCCTGTTCTTTAACCTTCTGTCCCTGTTCATCAGTTTTGATAATTTCCTCAACCTTTTCAAATCTTTTACTACTGCCTTTTGCAAAGTTTGAATCTCTTTTCCAGTGTTCTGTTCTAATGACCTCATTGATGATTCAAAGTTGTGGATCTTTCCAGTAAAGATAATGTTTCATTCTTGGACATAATTTTAATGCTATGCATTTTACCTTCCTGGAGAGTTACCTTCTCCATTAATCTATCCTAACTTTTCAACAGGTTCTAATTATTCAATTCATAGGCACAATTTTTCTTAGATAATGTCTCAGCATCCTTCAACATTGACTAGATTTTATCTGTCAAATTAATGCTATCCTTCTCCATAGTATTAATTTTTTGAACTAGCTATTCAAAATTATTAGTCTGAAAAGACTGTATAATTTATAAAAGTACCTCATTGTTTTATCTGTTATCAAATCATTTTCTTAATGATACAATATGAAAAACAAAACTAATTTCCAAAATCAAATAATGGATGTATAAGGAAAATCACATAAGACTGGCAGAATATCATCCATAGCTGTAAAGACTGTATAATTTCTAAAGGTACCTCTTTGTTTGCTTTGTAATCAAAATGGTATAGAAGTTCCTTCTGTTTGTGTGTTGCTTTCATTGGTTAATGAATAAAGAAACTGCCTTGGCCTAGTTGATAGGGCAGAACTTAGGTAGGCGGGGTTTTTGTGTTGCTTTCATTGGTTAATGAATAAAGAAACTGCCTTGGCCTAGTTGGTAGGGCAGAACTTAGGTATGCAGAGAAGACAGAACTGAATTCTTGGAGGAAGACAGGAAGTCAGAGAGAAGCCATGCATCCTGCACCAGAGATAAATGCCTGTTAGAATCTCTGGTAAGCCACTGCCACATGGCGATACACAGATTAATGGAGATGAGTTATGCTAATATGTTAGAGTTAGCCAGTAAGAAGTTAGAGCTAATGGCCAAGCAGTGTTTTAATAATATAGTTTCTGTGTAGTTATTTCAGGTGTAAGCTAGCCAGGCCGCCAGGAAAAACAAGGGGCCCCGCTCCCTACAAAAATTGTCATGTCAACGTGGCCAACTAACTGCATGTAAAACCTGAGAGGGCTAGGTACAAATATAGAGTTTAGCGCAGCTTTTTTCTGTTTGCTGGCAGCACGCCACAGCTCCTTTAAGAAAGATTTTCCTGACTCAGCAACCATAGCAGAAAAAAATCCACGTGGTTTTAAAACATGGCTTCCTGGGCCGTGCCACAAGCATGAAATCTGGTTATGAAGCATTTTAATGACATTTGTGGGCTCTAGTGTTTCTGTGCCCAATAGGTTTGGGAGGAAAGTGGCTGAGACCATGCCTGTGGCTCAGGGCTCCCTGCCTGGGTAGGTGGTGGGATCAGATCTACTAGGCATACACAAGCAGAAGAACATGGCGGATGTCTGCCACCATACACAGAGATGTTTCCAAGCTGTGCTGTGCTCTGTGTGGCAGACTTGGCTGTCACTAAGATAAAAAGGGTTTATGTACTGCACACTCATTCCTGGGGTTGGACTGCTCAGCAAAGCTACTGCCTGGCACCCCAAGAGCTAGCACTGGTAGTGCTTCCACCATTTTAAAATTGGAGAGAGGTGGAGCTAATATCCAAAGCAGCTGCAACCAAGCTGCTTACCATTCTAAAAGTTCAAGACAGTAGAGAATTATAGACAATGTAATAAGACATAAAAGACCTAAAACTGGGTCACAGTTTTGGATAAATGTATACAGGCTTGAGAGAGAAAAGAAAAAAGGAGTATAGAGTCATAAAATAAAGTTAATGCTTTTTTTTAAAAAAAAGGTAACGTCTTTAAAGAGACAGAATAAAGTAATAGAGTAAAAACAAGCCATGTAAAGATGGAAAAATCACATAAAGTTTATATTATTCATATTATGGTGTTTACTTTGAAATTTTGATTGTGAAAGAGCTAAGTATAGAGAAACATTTTAATGAATGGACTGCTAACCTAAACCAGCATGTATATTATAAAGGTATCATGACTTCCAAATTTGGGTCTAAGAACATGGTGCTTTGGAAAAGAGGTTCTTCTTTTGTTTTCACAGAAGATGAGAACCTGTGGATTGCCTCCAAGCAAATATGGCTTCATGGACCAAGGCCTCCTGAAAGGTCACCATGAACATCCTCAAAAAGTTACTTCACCCAACTGCTGACTGAGATGAATCTAGCACATAGGATACATCATAAAAGGCCTGATTAACAGTGCCCCCAATCACCAGGAAGAAGTTTGGACAATACTATGCCCATATTCCCCAGTTATTGAAAGTTCTTTTATCAAAATTTTGCTATTTCTCATGACATACTTTACAAAATTCTGAGGCCTACAGTATATTTTCTATCAACAATTAGTCATTTTCTTCATTACCTTGTGTTATAGGGCCTGGCAAACCTTTATATGATCAGATGTAGTATATATATATATATTCCTATAAGGAGAGTTGTTGATCACTGTGAAAATGCAATCCATAGTTTAATACTGGTATTGGGATCTTGATACAGAGGTATAATCTTGATTGAGTTTTAAAGAAGTGAGTGAAAAAGAAGAGAGCTTATGAGAAACCTCACTAAGAACTCTTAAAGGTAAGCTATAGGAGCTGGAGAAATATCTCAGCGGTTAAAGTAGTTGCTGCATGAGAATAGGGACTTGATTTTTGGATCCCAGGCTCCCATGTAAAAAATCAGACATTATTACCATCCCAGTGACGGAAGGTGGAGACAGGGATTCCAGGGCCTGGGGATCAGTCACTCTAGCCCTTCAGTGAACTTCAAGTAGAGTCAGAGACCCTGTCCTAAGGTAGAAAGTGACAGAGGAAAATGAAGATGTCCAGCATCACACATATGCGCAGGCGTATGCAAACTCATTTACACAGCACAGACATGCGCACATACACAAGCACAGAAGATAAGCTATGAGTAATTTGATAGGGGAACAGGCTCCAGGAAATGGACTAAATAGAGGAAGAGATGCTATGGTAGGGTTCTCCAGAAAAACAGAACTGATAGAAGATTGAATATGTGTATATATACGTATTCACACATATACATCTATGGGGAAGGGGGAGAGATATTCGAATGGCTTATAGGTTGTGGTCTAGCAAGTCCCATAATAGTTGTCTCACGGTAGAAGGGCCAGGAGTCCAGTTTTTGTTCAGTCCCTGAGTCTGGATGCTAGATGACTCAACAATTCCATTCTGGGTCTAGAGTTCCGGAGAATTTCTGGAGAGCCGCTGGTCTTCAGTCTGTGTTGGAACCTCAGTGAAACTGGTTCTAACTCTACCAAAGAGATGCCTTGGCAATGAAATAGATGAAGTTGTCAGTGGCAGTAAAGGCAATAGGAAAAAAAGCAAAAATCTCCTTCACATCATTTCATGTGGGTTGTCGCCAGAATGTGGGGCCGAATATGTGAATGAGCCTTTCCACCTTAAATGATGCAATCAAGAAAGTGTGGACCTGTAAGGACAGGCTTGCCCAAACTCTTTGGTTTTCACTCTAGATGTAGTCATGTTGACATCGAGGATCAACCATCAAATTAGCAAAAGAGAGAAAGGCCCAAGTTGTTTGAGTTTGAGTCTATATGTGGTCTTGTTGACATCAAAGATTGGCCGGGCGGTGGTGGCGCACGCCTTTAATCCCAGCACTCGGGAGGCAGAGGCAGGCGGATCTCTGTGAGTTCGAGACCAGCCTGGTCTACAA
>NC_022016.1:13055568-13066221 GCF_000317375.1 Microtus ochrogaster
AACTGAATGAATAATAAAGTCAATTCGTATCATCTGGGATTAATTCAGCAGTTTTGATATGCAAAACAGCTCTTTCTGCATATAGAGACTCAGTAACTATGTCTAATTTTTGTAAACCTAATTTATATCTGAAATAATTAATAGAATATCCTCTTTGCAATTTTTCCTGATCAGTTTGTAATCCACAAAAAGGTATTTTTTTTTACTTTTTTAAACATTCTTTCAAAAGTATCTACATTTGAATAAGCTAGTAAGATATTGTCTATGTAATGGTAAACTACGGATTGATAAAACTGGTTATGTATTATTTCCAATGATTGTTGTATAAAATATTGGCACAGGGTGTGGCTATTTAACATTCCCTATGAGAGAATCTTCTATTACTATCTCTTAACAGGCTGAGAATTTGCCATGGAGGTAATTTTTTCCTGTCATAGTGAAAAAACAAACTTTTAAATCAATTACTCTAAGAGATCATCATTTAGGTAATAGAGAAGGCAAAGAAATGTCAGACTATAGAGAGCCCATTGGCTGAAACACCATATTAACAGCTCTTGGATCTGATAACATTCTCCATTTCTAAGATTTCTATTTAACAGCAAATGTAAGAGAATTTCAAGTATTGGTTGATTGTTCAATATGCTGAACACTTCTGTATTAGCTGTTCCAAAGTCTGCAGTTTCTCTGTTGTTAAAGGTTATTGTGCAAACCAGCATCTTTATCTGTCAACCATAACAGGGAACAATTAAACTGAATTTGGCACGAGAGACTGTGAGAGGTCCCTCCAGGTATTTCTCAATGGCAAAGGTTACATTGGCTGTCCCTTGTTGATATATATACATTCCTTAGTCCTATGTTTGTTCTTGCCACACCTTCTGCATTATCCAGAAGAGGAGGGGTATTCTGCTTAGATTGTGCTTAGAAAAAATGTTTGTACTGTTTTCAATCCCTTTTTAAATGACCTTATTTACTGCAATTGAAACACTTGGCAATTTGATTTTTCTTCAAACCTGTGAAAATCATCTCTTTTATCTAAGTGTTATTATGGTTATGAGATCCAATATTGATTGTATCTTGGATTCATTCCTCTAAGGATGCTGATCTTGTCTTTAATGGCCAAATTACTCCTTTCCATTTTACATTAACATTTTCAAAAGGCAGAGATTAAATTATTGTTTGTCTAGCTTCTGAATTCGGTATCATTCCATTTACTGTTGAAGTCAATCTCTGTAAGAAATCAGTGAAAGTTTCTTTTGGGCCCTGTATAACTTTAGTAAATGACTCAATTTTCTTTCCTACTTCTTCAATTTTGTGCCAAGAATTCAAAGTTGTTGCACACAATAAACCCATGGTATTGTCAACACAGTAATCTGTCTTTTTACATTGCCATAATATCACTCTCCAAGAAGTTGTTCTTGGGAGAATTTCATACTTCTAGCCCTACTTCATTGCACAATGTTCTCAGCCTCATCTTTGCACCAGGTCCTCCATTGTAATTGAGAATCAGTCACCAAGACTGATGGAACCAAGACTCTCCAGTATTGAGTACTAATTATTTTACTACTTTACTGTGAGTTTAACCTCTTTTTCAAAAAAGGTGGTTGCATGTCATATGAGATTATCACTTCCTTGAATCTCCCTAAATCTAACATTTCCCCAGCAGTCCATTCAGCTCTTGCACAGCCTTAAGGATATCTTTAATTGGCAGTTGTTCCTGTAGAGCAACTGGATAAATTCAATTTGGTTGTTTGAAAATTTTAGGTTGTTCTTCTCTAACCTTATAAAGCAACACTATAATTTTTTCTTCTTTAAATTCCTCTGTCTGTATCTAAATATCTCTATGATGTGTTTTAATAAGTTTTTCTAAAATTTTTATCTTAGTACTCACATTAAGAAACATTTTAGTGACTAAACAAAGATAATAAAATTGATAATGTTTATAATTGACATTTCATAAATCCTGCATAAATTAGTTATCCTTTCCTTTAATTGTTCCATTTTCAAGCCACCCATTGCCTCATACAGAGAGCTAACTCTCTTTGTAATATTGCTTCCCATTTTTAATGTGGGACAAAATACTCTCTTCCTAAAACAAAATTTCCCCTTTGAGAATTCCCAATTGTCTGCCTAAACTTGCTGACAATTATGGTGGAGCATAAGCTGCATAGCATATCTGATCAGAGAACACAGGTGGTGCACTGCCTGGCTGAGACAGCTGCAGCTACAGCTGCAATTTCTAGCATGTAGCCATGTGCAGAGAGTGTGTAATGGTTGCAAAAACAGTAGAAGCCTGAGTGGATATCAAGGCAGCCACCTAATGTGGAAAAAGGTGAAGGAGCAATTTCAGGGGAAATCCACAACTGACATCAAAGAGGAATCTGGCTGTCAGAAAAAAAGGGCACATGAGATCATATGGAATAAGGACATATGGGAAGAGAGTTGAGAGCTGCCTGAAGGCTGAGTCAGCCTGTTTAGGGCCAGTAAGTCTAGCTGTGGTGTCTAGAGCTCAGATGACTCTAGTGTTTGGGGTCTGTGGTGGTTGCTGCAGAGATTCTGCAACAAAAATATTTTAAACTCATTTTGAGGCTTAGAGAAACACGAGAGGAGAACCTAGTTGTTGATGTGGTGACTCCAGTGGGGGTTCTGCAAGTAACTCTGTTATGTGCCAGTGGTTGCTAAACCACAGGCAAGCAGTTTTATTTTTTATTTTTTATTTGTGTGTGTGTGTGTGTGTGTGTGTGTGTGTGTGTGTGTGTGTGAATTCATGCCCTAAAAGATAAGCACCAGATGTCATGTTTTACTTTATGTTTTCTTCAGCTTCTCTGGGCTATGTACTCACAACTAAAGATTTGGAGCTAGGAGACTCCAAAGAGAAAGAATATGTGATATTTGCTTTTGGGGTCTGGGATACCCCACTCAAAATATGTTTTCTAGTTTCATCCATTTACCCCAAAATTCATAATTTCATTTTTATATAGAGATAAACAATATTCCCTATTATCTGTGTACCATGTTTTCATTACCCATTAATCAGATGAGAGACATAATGTCTTAGCTATTATGGATAAAACAGCAATAAACAACTGAGCAAGTAATTATAGAGCAATATGTTGAGTCATTTTTGACATATACTTTAGAGGGATAGTTGGGTCATATGGTAAATTTATGTTTAGCTTTTTGAGGATTCTCTACATTGATTTCCATAATGATATTAACAGTTTGCAATCCAACCTATAGTGAATAAGCGTTCCCCTTTTGGTGAATTATCTCCAGCATTTTTTAAGAATGTTTTGTTGATGTTTGTCATTTCAACTGGAAAAGGTGAAATCTCAAACATGTTTGGATTTTTGTTTTTACAATTGCAAGGGAAAATAGTTTTGTAATATCCCTTAGTTGTTTCTTCCTCCTGCCACTCCTCATCTTCTTCTTCCTCTTCTTTTCATTTCTTCTCTGCTGAGTTCCAGAAAATTTTTTGAATGGGTCATTGTTTGACTCGCTCACTTTTTTTTAGTTCCTCTATATTCTGAATTTTAACCCTCTGTTAGTCCTAAACCTATTAAGATTCTCTGCCACTCCTCTTTGCATGGTTAATTGTTTTTTTAGCTTTACAGAAGCCTTTAAGTTTGCAAAATTTCACTTATTATTTACTAACTTTAATTCTTGGGCAGATGGAGTCCTATTCAACAAGTCCTTTGATACACCTGTGTCCATAGAAGATGTGACTTGTGGGGTTTTTGTGTGCTTGTTTGTTTGTTTTTGTTTTGTTTTTTTGAGACAGGGTTTTTCTATGGCTTTGGAGCCTATCCGGGAACTAGGTCCTGTAGATCAGGCTGGCTTTGAACTCATAGAGAACCACATGCTTCTGCCTACCAAGTGTTGGGATTAAAGATATTTGCCACCACTGTTTGGAGGCTTGTGTTTCCTTATAGTATTTTTATTGTTTCAATTTTCATATTTAGATCTTTGGTGTAATTGGACATTTGTGCAAGGTGATAAGTATGGATCTAATTGTACTCTTATGTTGTGGACATCTAGTTTTCTCAGATGTTTTTCCTGAAAATGCTGTTCTCCAGTTTATTATGTGTACTCATTTTGGGGGCTTGTCTAAATAAATCTACATGTTGGAATTATGCATATCATATTGCTTTGTTACCATGGCTCTGTAATATATTTTAAAATATTAAATGGCCATCTCTTCAGTATTCTTTTCACTCAAAAAAATTTAAGTATCTCAGGTCTTTTGTCATTTCTTATGAATTTTAAGATAGTTTTTTATTTCTCTGAATAATTAAATGGGAATTTAGATTTCAAATGCATTGAACCTGTAAGTATCATTTCATGAAATTCTATTTTTTTAAGAATTTGAATGCTGCCAATACATGAGCATGTTATGTCTTTGTTTTGGTTTAAACTTTCTTCAGAAGTTTAAAATTTCCATTGTAGAGTTCCACCATCTCCCTGTTAACTTCATTACGTTTTAATTTTCTTTGAGGCTGTTGTGGATGGTAGTTGTCCATATTCTCTTTATCTCTATGTTTCTTGGTGTTGTATAAAGATAGTGCTTTCTGCACATTGTTTCAGAAATGGCACAGAGGTCCCTTGGCTGAAACTCACCTGAATGCTTACACACTGTGGACTAGTTTCAAAGTACACAATAGTACCATGAAATTTTTCAAATCATGACAGCAAACAACAGTCCTTCCTACCTAACATGTCTATGAACCACATCATTGACCAGCATGGTACAGTGTAGTGAAGTTTGCAGTAATGGAATGTATACCTTGCCTTTAACCAACAGCTCTCTAATTGGACTTAAGACCTGCTCATCAAGAAGGAAATCTTGACTGGAATTGGAAATCCTAGCAACTACCAAGTATTAGTGAAGTTGGTGATACTGGAAGAAACATAAAGCCACTACTATACTAAATCAGCATTATCCCAAACAATAATCTAAACATTTGTTCTCATACCCACAGATAAGTGTTGTCCCTACCTCTCATCAAGAGAATTTCTCTTTGAAACACAGAGACTACTACAGAAAACCATACTCAATCAAAATGCAGATATGTGGGCCCAGTCTCAATGGACACATGTACAAAATAGTCCTATACCTAAGCTGTGGGGAACTTTATAGAAGAGAGGACAGGATGATTGTCAAAACTAGAAGACCAGGGAATTTTCTGAGAGGTTTTGTTTACTATTAATTTCAGAAATTACAACTACAAAGTCCCACCTACAGAGGACTGTTAACTACCGAAAGTAATAATGTAAATAATTATAGACTCTGTAGGAGTCAGAATGAAAGTTATTTATCAAGAAGAAAATAGAAGTGCTGTAATATGCAGGGTATATATACCTGAAGAGAATAAAGTCAGTATACAGAAGATGTATCTACATAGCTGTGTTCATTCAAAATAGACAAGATGTGGAAGTAGTCCAGTCCAAAGAAGAGTGGGAAAAAGAAATTTTGCTATGTATATGCAATGGAATATTATTCATCCATTGTTAAGGACAAAATTCTGTCAAATGTAGGAAAATAGATGGAACCATTCATGAGCCAGACACAGAAAGAGAAAAATTTCCTGTATATGTGGAACTGCTTTAAGTCTGTAAAAGAAAAAAAGAATATCCTGAAAGCAGAGAATGAGGATGGGGCTATGAAGTTTAGAGGAGGGCGAGATGAGAGAAGGAGAGTGGAGATGGTCAGTACACATTGCATTAATGTACGGAAACATCACAGCGACACTCACTAACCTCTACTAGCACATGTCAATAGTTTTCGCTTAGCTTTTAGTTTTACTGGGGAATAGCTTCATCTGACTTAAAGTTAACTAGATTTGACTGGTACTCAGATGAAGACCACCAGCATATTGTGTAACTAATTTCAAGGAGTGAGATGAGAGAGCAAGGATGTGTGACAGACATGTAGAAAAACTCATAAACTGTGTATTATTAAGTGGGATAGCACAATGGCAATGATGTTTGAATCCCTCTTAGAACCTTTGAAGCCTGTATAGAAGATTTTGTGGGATTTTATCTTGGAGTGAAAAAGCTGGGGAATTTTTTTTTCTAAGAATCTATCATTGCTTCTTAGTTTCTTAGAATTTCTCTCCTTTTTGACACCAGAATTATATATTTTTCCAATCAAGCAAGCTAAATAATTCCATCAGTGAAAAAGAAAAGACAGGGAACTATTATAAGGGATTCATCTATGGTAACCTTAGGAAGATCCAGGATATGATAATGTAAGAAAGCATGAAGAAGAGTATATAATCAACATTTATCAAAATAGCACTAGAAATAGTGATAGAATAATTAGTGGTTGAAACTATGGAACATATCATGGACAAAACTCATCTCTCTGAGAAGATGATAGTTGCGTAAAGCATGAAAGATGAGAAAGAAATATCGATGAATTCATAAGAATGGAGACCATGTTAAAGAAGTACATGCTGAAACTGTGAGCAAGAATGGCTTGGGTTTGTTTAGAAGGTATGTATAACAATGTTGACTGACATTGTGGATATAGCAAGTGGGAAACTAAAATATAAATTGTCATTGATGTTTGAGATAGAATACTATTAATGCCATGAAGTGTAAAGAGAGTATCTTTGGGATATCAAAAGTATGACTTCAGAATTGCTATGTTTGAGATAACTTTCTGACTTTCAAGCAAAGATGTTGGTACAAAATTGGAATCAATTTGGAGTCAAGATGGAAAATCCTTGAGGATAAATTTAGGAATTGTCAGTGTATAGATGACATTAGAACTAATAGCAAGAATGAATTAGACAGCAGTTATGTGTGGATACGTGGGGAGAGATTAGGAACCTAAGCCCTAGAGTATTTCAGCCTGTAAAGGTAGGAAGATGAAGAAAAACATGCAAAGGTTCTGCAGTGTAAAAGACACATGACTGTACCCAGATTCAGAATGAGAAAGCACTGTGAAGGCAGGGCTTGACAGCCTGTGTTAGTCATATAAGATTTGAGATATGTGAGAGCCAGCAAGCATTGGTTTTGTCACAGAAGAATGCTGGGTTCCACAACATACAAGTAGATAAGAGCAGAAGGAATGAATTTATGGTTGTGTGTAGTGACATTTCATTTGTATTTTAATACAAAGCTCAGAAAGCCTGAAGCTCAGAAAGTAACATAGCCATACTGATTAGTCTTAAAGCCAGGCAGTGATGATACACAACTTTAATCCCAGTAGTCACACTAGTTTGCAGTTGAAATGGGTAAGTAGTATTGCACACATTGAATCCTAGCCCAAGAGAGGAATACATGGAACAAAACAGCTCTCACTGTCTCATTCTGAGATCCCTAGAGGCAGGATTGCAATTTTGGACTAAGGTAGAGGTAAGAGCCAATGACTGGTTGTTTTGCTTTTATTTACTTCAGGTTGAGCTCCAATTTGTGACTATGGGGTTTTATAAACTGTGCTACACTTGTGTTCCATGGACTTTTAGTTGGGATGATAGAATAATCCCCAGAGACAGCTGTCGTCAGTGTGCAGCAAGTTTAGAAATGAATGAGAGAATGGTTTAACAACTTCCAGGGAGATTTGGATTGAGTGACCTGCTCCACTATTAATTGATGCTCTGAAATGTTTCATTTCTTAAGAAAGACAAAGAATTTTTACTTAAAATTTAGATTTTTATATCCAGCAACCTAAAATATGTAATTAAAACTCAAAAACTTTGTGTATACATTGTTTAGTCTTCAAGAATGGCTTCTAGCTCTTCCGCGGGAGGCCTACATGTCTCTCGTGATCCTAGATAAGTTCCAGAACAACCTGTATTCAACACCAACATCCATGGGCGGTGGAAAATAGCCTTTGCCATCACTGCCATGAAGGGTGTGGGGCGGAGATACGCTCATGTGGTGTTGAGGAAAGCGGACATTGACTGGAGAGCTCACGGAGGACGACGTGGAGCATGTGATCACCATCATGCAGAATCCTCGGCAGTACAAGATTCCAGACTGGTTCTTGAACAGACAGAAGGATGTGAAGGATGGGAAGCACAGCCAGGTTCTGGCCAACGGCCTGGACAACAAGCTACGCGAGGACCTGGAGCAACTGAAGAAGATTCGGGCCCATAGGTGGCTGAGCCACTTCTGGGGCCTTCATGTCCGAGGCCAGCGCACTAAGACCACTGACCGCCGGGGCTGCACTGTGGGTGTATCCAAGAAGAAGTTAGTCCCTGGGCCTTTGCTGTTAATAGTTTATATGCCTGCGGGGGGGGGGGGATGAATGGCTTCTATTCTTGACTCTGTGATAAGAAACACTTATTAAAAGCGATTTCATGAAAGATTAGTTTTGACTCATGGGTTAAGAGCAATTTAGTTTATCACAATGGAAATACATATCTATGAAAAAATTTGAATAAGCAAACAAACAAAAACTACACCAAAACTAGTGAATAGTACTCTGCCTATCTGTCTGTCTGTCTATCTATCTATCTATCTATCTATCTATCTATCTATCTATCTATCTATCATCTATCTACCTACCTACCTACCTACCTATCCATCCATCTATCTGATTTTATATATCAGTAAGTGTAACCTAAATGATGTCAGTCAAATATTCTAATTAGTGGTTTCTCCAAAGTTTACATCTGTGTGTTAGATAGAAAACACCTGTAAAGGACAAGGTTATCCTGGTCTAAAAAGATTTTCTTGTGCCCATGCCTTAAAAGGTATTTGCCACTTTCTCTTCTATCAGGTTCAGTGTGATCAGATTTATATTGAGGTCTTTAATCCATCTGAACTTGAGTTTTTTACATGGGGATTGATTTGAATATATTTGCATTTTTCTACATGTTGACATCCAGTTATGCCAGAAACATTTGTTGAAGAAACTTTCTCTTTTTCATTGTATAATTTTAACTTCTTTTTCAAAAATTAGGTGTTTCATATGTATGCGGATGAATATCTGGGTCTTTGATTCAATTCCATTGGTCAACCTGTCTGTTTTTATGCCAATACCAAGCTGTTTTCATTACTATAGCTCCATAATAGAGTTGATGTCAGAGATGGTGATGCCTCTGGAAGTTCTTTTATTGTACAGGGTTGTTTTGGCTATTCTTAGATTTTTGTTTTTCCATATGAAGTTGAATATTGTTTCTTTACAGTTTGTTAAGAATTGTGTTGGGATTTTGATGCAGTTTGTGTTGAATCTGTAGATTGCTTTTGGTAGGATTGCCATTTTTATTATGTTGTTCCAAGATAATGGTAGATCTTTTCATTTTCTGGTATCTTCTTCAACTTCTTTCTGCAAAGACCTAAAGTTCTTGTTGAACAGGACTTTCACTTCCCTCGTTAGTGTTACCCCAAGATATTTTATATTATTTGTGACTATTTTGAATGGTGATGTTCCTATGATTTTTACTCAGCTTCTTTATCATTTATGTATAGGAGCCCTACTGATTTTTTTTTTTTTTGAGTTGATCTTGTATCCTGTCACATTACTGAAGGTTTGTGTCAGCTGTAGAAGTTTTTGTGGTCACTTATGAATACTATCATATCATCTGCAAATAACAAAAGTTTGACTTCTTCCTTTACACTTTGGGTCCCGTTGATTTCCTTTTGTTGTCTTATTGCTCGAGCTAGAACTTAAAGTATGTTGAATAGATATGGAGAGAGTAGCCAGCCTTGTCTTGTTCCTGATTGTAGTGGAATTTGCTTTGAGTTTCTTTCCATTTAAATTGATGATCGTTGTTGACTTGCTGTATACTGCTTTTATTATGTTTAGATATGTTCCTTGTATCTCTATTCTTTCCTTGGATTTTGTCAATGCTTTTTCAGCATCTAATGACATGACCACATGGTTTTCTTCTTTCAGTTTATTTCTATGGCGAAGTACATAGATTTTCCTATGTTGAACCTTCTCTGTATCTCTGTCATGAAGCTGATTTGATTAATGTGGATGATTTTTTGATGTGTGATTTAATTCAGTCTGACAGTAATTTATTGAGTATTTTTGCACCAATGTTCATGAGGGAGCTTGGTCTGTAATTCTCTTTCTTGGTTGAGTTTCTGTGTGGTTTCAGTATCAAGGTAAGTTTAGCTTCATAAAAATAATTTGGCTTTTGATTTTAGCCATTCTAACAGGTGTAAGATGGTATTTCAAAGTTGTTTTGATTTGCATTTCCCTGATCGCTAAGGAGGTTGAGCATGACCATAAGTGTATTTTGGCCATTTGAACTTCTTCTGTTGAGAATTCTCTGTTCACTTCAGTGCCCCATTTTTAAATTGGATTAATTAGCACTTTAAAGTCTAGTTTCTTGGATTCTTTATATATTTTGGAGATCAGAACTTTGTCTGTTGAGGGGTTGGTGAAGATCTTCTCCCAGACAGTGGTTTGCCTTTGTGTCTTAGTGGCTGTGTACTTTGCTTTACAGAAGCTTCTCAGTTTCAGGAGCTCCCATTTATTCAATGTTGCCCTTAATGTCTGTGCTGCTGGAGTTATACGTAGGAAGCAGTCTCCTATGCCCATATGTTGTAGAGTTCTTCCCACTTTCTCTTCTATCAGATTCAGTGTATTCAGACTGATATTGAGGTCTTTAATCCATTTGGACTTGAGTTTTGTGCATGGTGATAGATATGGATCTATTTTCATTCTTCTACAGGTTGACATCCAGTTATGCC
>NC_022016.1:13067903-13077349 GCF_000317375.1 Microtus ochrogaster
ATGTAATAGTGCTTCTTTGAAGTTCCAACAGAATATTGTACTGAAACCATCCAACCCTGGGCTTTTTATTTTAATGGGAGGCTTTTGATGACTGCTTCTATTTGTTTGCAAGTTATAGTTATATTTAAATTATTCACTTTGTCCATTTCTTAAATATAACACCAGTAGCACAGACACTGAGAGCAACAATAAATAAATGGTACTCCCTGAAACTGAGCAACTTATGTAAAGCAAAGAACACAATCAAAAAAACAAAAAAGGCAGCTTACTGAGTGGAAGAAGATCTTCACCAACTCCATATCACAAAGCAGGCTTATCTCCAAAATATATAAAGATTAAGAAATTCAAATACCAAGTTCAAAATAATTCAATTAAAATGGGGAACAGATCTAAACAGAGAATTCTCAACAGAAGAATCTGAAATGGCCGAATGATATGTAAGGAAATGTTCAACATCCTTAGCATTCAATGTAATGTAAATCAAAACAACTCAGAGATACCATTTTACACCAGTCAAAATTGCTAAGATCAAAAACACCAATGACAGCTTATACTGGGTAGGATGTGTAGTAAGGGGAACACTTCTCCATTGCTGGTGGGGATGCAAACTTGTAC
The DNA here is from genome assembly GCF_000317375.1 of Microtus ochrogaster. Lineage (NCBI taxonomy): Eukaryota > Metazoa > Chordata > Mammalia > Rodentia > Cricetidae > Microtus > Microtus ochrogaster. Next base: position 13,068,519 of record NC_022016.1, read on the forward strand.
AATAAATTTGGAAACTAATGTAGTGGTTTCTCAGGAATTTGGGAATCGGCCTACCTCCAGACCAGCTGTACCACTCTTGGGCATATACCCAAAGGATATCCAACCATAGTACATGGACATTTGTTCAACTATGTTCACAGCAGCATTAGTTGTAATAGCCAGAACCTAAAACAATCAAGAATGGATAAAGAAAATGTAGTATTATTTACACAGTGGAATACTACTTAGAGGTAAAAAATATGTGTGTGGTATGAATGCATTTACTATGTAAGCATATCTGTTGTGTGTATGGTAATTATTACCTTACAAACTACTTAAAACTATATATACATACATATATATATAATCTGTACAAACTATATTTATCTTCTACTATTCTGTGCATAGTAGGCTAACTTGTAAAATTCAACTAAATTTATATTATTGTACACAGATAATTCACTAGTCTGGTTAATGGAATTATAAATATTGAAGGTTATTTTTCTTTCTTATTGGTACTTATTTCTAAGTAGATAGTGGTTTTCTAGCCTTTTAGTAATTGACTGAATGAGGATTTTGCCAAACTGGTTGCCCCTAGCTTGCCAAGTCACCTGAGAGCTACTGTAAAACAGGTATTGTTCATTTTGAAGAATATTCCAAATGCAGATACCTGGCCAAATTATTTAGCTTCTCCATACCCCATCATTTTCTAAGTTAAAAAGAACCTAAAATGTAGTACACTTCCATTTGTGTATGTGAATTAGATAGCAGCAGAAAATGTGTAACAGCATATTTGAACAGTAGTAGGCATTTTGTAAATGATGTTAATCTTTCCATTTATTTTAAATTTTATCTAGTAAAGAAAAAGGATTAAAAATATCATTGTATAAAAGTGCTTTGAATATTAGAGTTCTATTTGTCTGTACAGCATTGTCATTGCTATGATGGAAAGCAACCATGACGAACACTGAACACTGTGCTTTACAAAGACACTTTCTCTGGTAAGATTCTGTCACACCCTCAGTGTGGGGCTATAGTGGCAAAGGGTAGTAATACTAGTGCCCTTTCTCCACTCCTACAAAAATTCTCTCAATATCACACAAATCACAAATGAGATAGCTTTACTTTTGCTAATATACAAGATGAAATGTCCTTTATTTTCCTTCTTTTTTGTCTGTACTGGCTTTTTTTGTTGCCTTTCTTCTTAACTTTTGATTAGAATTGAAAAAAATAATAAATCTTAATTTTTTTCTCCAACTCTTATGAATAATGAATACTGGTGTACCATAAGGGAACCCAAAGTCAAATCTGTCTTTAAATTATTTTGAAATGCATTCTACTGAAATCTTTAACTTTTTTCTTCCAATTATTGTAGTTGTGAGAGTAACCCTTAACTGATTTTTCTTTTGACTGATAAATTACATCTCAAAATGAAGCTATGTTCTGTACTTATATAAATCGGTGTAGCACTGCCAAAAAATACACTCAAACCACTGAAAGATTAAAGAGATCACCTGATAATAGTTGGGAGGGGACTACCATAACTTTCAGGCAGTGCTCTTCTATTAGGAAATGTCAATATGGCGTTCTTTTTAGCTCATCGTCTCAGTTTTTCATGAAGTAGGGATTTAAAAATGTCTTGGCACCAGACTGTCTCAGAACAGTCATCAAATACAAACTGAAATGATGTTGAACTGAGTTACACAGATCTGAAATATGTTCCGTCACAGGGACCATGGAGAATCGTGCCATTTGTCATTTTCATGCTCTGCTCTCATCATTATGATTACACTTTGGGTGACAACAGCCCTAAACTCTCCAGTAAAAAGAAAATTACCTCACCTATTGCCCAGATGTTTGGCAATGAGTAGACTAAGCATCTCCTTTATTGGTTGAATGATTTTTTTCTCTCCAGCCATATGTTTAGTATCAACAAAGTACCACGTGCAAATACATTCTTTAAGAGGAGGCTCTCGTAATGACCCACCAAATCTAGTTTATATATTTTTCATATCAAAACAATTGTTCATTTTCATGGTGGGATCTGATTCACTTACTCATTTTTTAAAAACAATTTCCCACAAAAACTTTCTGAAACTGTTCAATCATTGATTCTAATGACATCCCCAGGATTGCTATCAGTAGCAGTTGTATGAGTATAAAAATATAACATCAAGAGGATTTGTTTATATCATTGTATGGCATAGGACATTTCAGGGACTGAATGAAGCACTTAGAAAAGTGGAACTGTGCACAGTAAGATTCATAATGTGCTGTGGGAGAATGAATGCTAAATTTGGTGTTAGAATTGCAATTCTAGACTAAATATACTCTAAATGAACTTGTTATCAATTCAATTCTCTAGTCTTCCATTTCCTTATATGAAAAATGATGAATGTAATAGAGAATTTCAAGGTCCCTTACAGCTCTAACAGTTTATGATTCACTGATTCCCAGGGGTGACAGACAAAATATAATAATAACACTAAAGACATAATTATGTATATATAAGAATAATAAATCATTCATTTTACTACCTTCCAAATGCTCCTAGAATGGCAATGCATTATAGAGTATTGTCATTTATATTCTGTAGTAGTCTAGGTTAAATATTTAAATTATTACTAAGATAAATATGTAAATGTATTTTGATAGTAGACCAAAGGAAACACTGAAAAGTTAGGATAGTTATTTCTTACAATAGCAAAAATATGTAGGCAGATAGAAGCAAAGTATAAAGAGAACACAAGATTAAAAGCCTAGGGACTAAATTTACATATATCACTATCATCATTTTATAAAGAACAGACTCTCTGTCTCTTTTTACCCTTTCTCCATAGTCTTCTTGACTGCATAGCATTGTGGAATTAACAGAGTCAGAATAGGAAAAATGCTCTTTCATAAGGAATCAAAATGTATCAATTATTTATAACCTTATCTTCTGAAACTGAACATGCATTCACATTTCTCTAGGCTACTATATGCCTTGAAGACCTCATAGTTCATTTGTAGTTTTATTTAAGAAAGAATTTTCAAAAAAATGTTTTTGAGTGATAAAATATGGACTTTTATTTCAGTTTTCTCTATTAATCCTTACCACTTTAAAAAAAGAAAACAATATATTTCCAAAAACAATTATTAATCTTTATGGGGTTAAAGAAAACAAATAAATTTGTATGTACTGGTTTGTGGTGTATGGAAGGTGAATAATATGAACTTCTAAATAATATGTTTGAAAATATGTTTTACATTTATGAAATGTTCAAGTGATCCTATAAAATGTGGTTAATTATTATCACCTTCAGTTTTTTCTCTATTACACAAAGTCAATGAGATAGACAGTCACACAGGAAGGACAGAAGGGAAAAAAGAAGGAAAGAAAAAAGGAAGAAAGCAAAGAAGGGAGAAAGGGAAGGAGAAAGAAAGGGAGGAAGGGAGTGTGGAAGAGAGGGTGAGATGAATATATTACAGTTGTCTGCCTTGGGTTTAGAACAGTTCTGGCTGGAGACCTGGGACCAAGGTGACCCTCACAAAGTCTCTTTAGTTCCACAACAATACGCAGGAAATTTACAAATTATGTGGAATAAAAGTCCATATGGCTTCAATTTTCTTCACAGTGCAAATTTTGCTTTATGCACAGACTTGCCTTGCTCAAAATTACTGCTCTACAGAAATACATCTGAGCAGAGGGAGGAAAAGCAAAGCCAAACAAAATAACAACAAAAAAACCCACTGAAATGGAAGACAGCCCAACAAATTCATTTGCTGTAATAAAATCTATTCCACTGTGACTCTAATTTCATCAAGTAACACAAGTCAACATTAGACATTAACGATGAAGGTTTCCAATTAGATACAGTCTGACATGAGCCCTGCTTCTCAGTCACCTTCAATTGTCAGCGATAAAAAAGGACAGTTAATATGATACGGATCATTCGCTCTGAGTCTCACAACTCATTTATGACAAAAACAACTAACAGAGCATGGGGAAACTGCAGAATTGCTTTTTATTATCCTAGTACACTATATTCTGGCTACAGCTGTAATGATCTTCAGTGGTTTTCCATGCCACTCGTTTTTAATGAATATGATGACAACAATCCTAAGTGTAAACCTTAATAGCATATTTCTTCAAAAACAAATGGGCTTCCAGAAGAAGTGAGAGAGACAAAATGACTAAAGAAGAAAAGGCAAAATAAAATATAAATGGCATGACCTATGTTTGGAGATATGATGCATCTGAGAAGCATTTTTCTGAAGGAGGTGGAAGAAAAAGGATAATCTCTGTAGTAATAAACAACAAAGAATTTGGAAATAGTATCATACTCACATTATCCTGTCTAGAACAATGCAATAAACTAAGATTTCATGAACACTAGATTCAAAGCCTAAATAATTCCAATACAATGAATCAGGTTACCTACTAGAATTTCTGGGAAGCAAGGCTATTTAAAAAGATCAGCAATAGAGGTTCAAGTCAATCATGATCCCTTCAATGGTTGCTGTGGGACAATGGTCTTGTACTCTGTAAAGAATTGTCACTTGTATTGATTTAATAAAATGCCGACTGGCCTGTAGCCAGGCAGGAAGTATAAGAGGGGTGACTAGAACAGGAGAATTCTGGGAAGAAGAAAGACTTAATCTGTAGTTGTTATCCAGATGCAGAGGAAGCAAGATGAGAATGCCTCACTGATATAAGGTACCAAGCCATGGGGTTAACACAGACAAAAATTATGGGTTACTGTAAGATGTAAGAATTAGTTAATAAGAAAGCCTGAGCTAATAGGCCTACAAATTTATAATTAATGCAGGTCTCTCTGTGGTTTTTTTTTGGGGGGGGTACTGAACAGGACTGAGTGGGACAGAAACCTCTTTCAACAAATGGTAAGCATATGGAGTTGGAAATGAATCCTCTGAGATTTGAAAATTTATATTATATGATGATGGAGAGTCAACCTACCAAGCAGTATTGTGTTCATTAAATATTTATTCACATTTAGAATGGACAAATTAATGAAGTTGAATAATGAGGTTCATCTGCTCATTAAATACCTGGTAAAAATGAACTTTATAACAGATGCTTCTTAGTTGCTGGTTGTGATCAGGATAGTAACTGAACTCATGTACAAAGCAGAAGTCAAAATTTTAGTTTAGACAAAACAGACAGTATCTTTTGAAGGTTATTTTATGTAGGAATGCCAATAAACCTTTTTTCTCCTATTAGCAGGTACACTGTCAATTCTCAATGTTATTATAATTTCCATACTCAGGACATAAACAACATATGAAGCTACATAGTTACTTCAACAAGGAAATAGGATACAGAAAGCCAAAAGAATTGAACCTAAGCAGGTAGTTCAAGATATATAGGCACCTCAAGTGCTAGTAGATATGGCAAAGGTAAAAAGTTGGAAATCAAGCTAACAATCTTGATAACATATGTAAATAGAAAAAGATTAAACAAAACCATGATCCCTTACCTCAACAAAGGGTCTTTATTTATTTTTTTGTAAAGATGGATCTTAGGTAGCACAGATTGGCTTTAAACCTACTATTCTGCAACAGGCTTCTTTGTTCTGAAATTATTTGTATTTTTTTTTTACTGCTTCCTGGTGTATGAATAGAAAAATCCATTTTTTCATGTAAAAACAAGTAGATGGAAAATAACAAACTACAAACACCTATTTCTCCCATTAGTCTACTATGTTTAATTAACTTATTTATTCAAGAACCAGCTTTATAAAGTTATTATATCATTCGATTTGGTTGAGGACTAGTGATTTGTATTTAATACCTTAAGAACTCTTTGACTTTTCTACATAAAGGCCAAAATTCCAAGTCATTATAATGAATGAAAAGCAAAATATTAATGTGATGTTCTGGTTTATGAAGTTGGGATTGAAAAGGAGCTACTGTGGTTGTAGATCTTAGCTTTCTGTATTATTATCATGTGTTCGGGTACAATAAGCTTTTAAATGCTCCATAGACTCTATCCTTGACCCAAGAAGATTAATCTTGAAAACAATAAAATTAACTCTTACTATTTCCTTATATTCAACTTTTATTTTTCCTTATCTTCAAAGGATACCTTTAAAAATAATAATGTTAACATTTTTTCTTTATTTTAAGGTATCTGTGCCACTAATATCCTTTTGTATCCTTCTGTAGACTTCCTTACCATTCTTCAGTCATTTTACAAGTCATACATATTTAGCACTTTTAATATTCTAGACTCTTAATAAATCAATGTTCTCATTGCTCATGTTATGTTTCCCTTTTCCTCTGTGAGTTATATCCTTCTGACATAAAGTGCTTAAAACTACATCATTTATCCTACTGGAAGTGTCAGTAATATTATAAATATCTGACTGAAATTCTTTCTTACTCATTTAATATTAACAGTAATTCTGGACTCTTCATGTCATATCTTACAACCTACTTCGACCTATTTAATCATCCTTTCTCCTCAGCATCATAGAGGATGGTAACAGAATTTGAAGAAAATGTTCATATTTAAGGTTTCAAGTGGATTCTTTTGGAAGGACTACTATATTCTTCTAGAGAAATTAAGCCAACCAACTTCTCTAAGCTTCAGTGCTTTAATACTTAAAAGAGAGATGTGGTATCCAAGCTTGTAAGGAACCACCAACCACTAAAACCATTTGCTAATCTTAGTTTGATGAATTTTAAATAGTCTTGTAGAAATTGCTTTACTGCCTTTATTTCTAACTTTTCTCCTTCAATTAGAATTATAATTCTTATATTGTTCACCTAACTTCTTTTGAAATTTAACTGATATCATGTATATGTAGGTTGATTAAATTTATAAAACACTACACAAACCTAATGTATCAATATCACAGTAACAAGGACAACTACAAATGTCACTTCTATTTATACATATAATTCTATACTCTGTAATAATCAGTTTTTCATAATACTGGTCAGGGTTTTGATTAATGAGGTAACATCTACTATTAATGCCTTTTGGATGTCAAAATGATTGTTACTTTTTTATTGTTGGTAGCATGCTTTGATCTTAGTCTATGGATCTTGATTTTATAAGCATGTTTATTTCCTTTGATTTAAACACTGGTTTCCTAGATTATCATTTTTAAGGAAATATGTGATTTTTTTCTAAATTAAAACTCACTATATTATATAGAGAGAATATGCCTGATTTATATGTCCTTGATGTTTTTTCTATGACCTTGTGAAATATCAGCTGAAATTTTCATGATTTTTTTACTCATTCACGATATCTAATAAAATTTATTATTGGATAAAGCATTAGGAAAAATAAGAACTCTTAGGAAAAAATATTAACAACTACTAGTTTGAATGAGATGGCACTAAGTAGTGATAACATAAGACCAGTGCTTTAAGCTAAAAAGAAACCATATTAGAATGATGAAAAATTGCTGTAATAGCCAGCCCAATAACCAGAAAATCTGGTATGAGATAATGTCTTCTAAGAAAAGACAAACATGAAGTAAAGATGAAGTAGTTGGGGGCCTGGGAAGGGTGAGTTTGGGTAGAGTAGGGCATATCTTGGTCAAAATACAGTTTATTGAATCCTGAAATAACTAATAAATGTTTTAATAAATGGTTAATAGAAAATATTTAATAAACTTTACATTTTTCTTTTTGTTTTATTTTATGCATATGAATATTGGTTACATATATATCTTTACAACACTTGTGTGTACTTCCCATGGAGACCAGAAGAGAGAACCAGATCCCTTGGGATTAGAGTTGTAAATGATTATGATACATCACATAAGAGCAGTTATTAAATGATCTCTCTATCTTCCTAGTAAACTGTCAAATAAGACTATATGTTATAAGGAGCTTTTTATTCTTTAAACTTTTATTGATTCTTTGTTATAATGAGGATTTTGATAAAGAAGTAGGGTGAAAACTCAGACCATCTACTGCATCATACTCTTCTTTAGTTGTTGTGTTGTATTCTTAATCAGGACTCCCGTGGACAAACTTGTTTCACTAACCTTGTCTTTAATGCCTTCTATTTCTTCTTTTCTTCTTAATTTTTCTAAAGTAATTTTTCCTGTTCTTTCCTTCCTCCACATCCTTCCATAAACCTTTATCTGATCTTCTTCAAATTAATGGCCTCTCTTTTCATTCATTATTATTACTACCTGCATATATGTATACATACGTGCTCACGCATGCTAGCACACACACACACACACACACACATTTACACAAACATAACCTGTTTAGTTTATATAATGTACTTATATGTATGTTTTCATGGCTCTTTGGTACTGGTCAACTAATTAGTGTGTTCTCTGGGGAAGCCTGCCTTTCCTACTCCTAGTTTCTCTCACTTACCTGTAGTTTTTTGTGTAGGTTTGATGCCTCATGGGTTTTTCTCTGTGTAGTTTGACATATTCAATGGTGCCTTTCCATAATTAACAGTTCTACATAGTTTTTCATGTGAAAAGTGAGATTTCTTGGGTCAAAAAATTTAAACTTGAAGGAAATAATGGTGGAGTCTGACATGGCAGTAAGTCTGGAGAAATCTTTCAAAGAGTTATCTCAATTTCTTAAATAATTCCTATAAGAAAGGACTCTTTGCTTTTAAATTATTATGCAAGTGCATACCTACTGCTTTCACAGAAGGCTGACCCCAGCTGTAGTTTCTGTTAAAGAAGAGATTTATCATAACCATGCTAAAATTATTTGTAACAGCTACAAAAAATGTACTACACGCAATTGCTGTCACTTCAGTTCTATCTTAATATACTTAATATCTTTTGTCAACAAAAGTTCACCTATTTATATTAGTCTTTGTTGATAATTCAGTTTTGAAAACCAGAAGCTTCCTT
>NC_022016.1:13077449-13092092 GCF_000317375.1 Microtus ochrogaster
TTCCTTCCTTCCTTCCTTCCTTCCTTCCTTCCTTCCTTCTTTCCTTCCTTCCTTTTTTCCTCCCTCCCTCCCTCCCCCCTCTCTCTGTCTCTCGTTCTCCTCCCCTTCCTTCCTTCCTTCCTTCCTTCCTTCCTTCCTTCCTTCCTTCCTTCCTTCCTTCCTTCCTTTCTATTTATTTTTGAAGTTTTGATGTGGACTCAATGAAACCTTGAGTCTTAAAAATTCGAATTTCTGTTCCTGCCCTGATATTTTTTCTGCTGTGTTTCCTGGGGAAGTCATTTTACTACCCTGAACTCCAGTTTGTTTCAAGTAAAATGCAAGAAAATAGCATTTTAGCCTATATTATAGTTAAGATAGGGTGAAATTATTATGAGACAGTTAAAAATAAAAATCAGGAGTCAGATAGAAAACAGTTGAAAAATGTGGCTATCTTCATCATATTTCCCATCATTGATATTTTCTTTTAGTCAGCACTAAGCCAGTGAATAGCTTAGTATGCTGCCAATTAAACAGGAAAAGAAGCCAAGTTAGGACAGGGCTAATTTGCTCTTTTGAGAAAAATTAGATAGAGGACATTTAATCTAGATGATCAAGATTTTGAGGTGATAGTACAGAATTTATTAAGATAGTTGAGAGCCCCCAGTAACTTTTGCCTAAAAACCAGCAACTAGGTTGAAGTTTCTGAGACAACTAAATCTATCAATAGCAAATGGGTGTCAGGAAGTTTGAGTCAAAATATATTTCTGTACAAGGACTGATAACAAAACAGTTGTTTAAATGATGATTGAAAACACTACTTTCTAGACAAAGTAATATAAACATCATAGCTCACTGAATTTCTTTCATTATATAAAACACCAGTTTGCACATATGCTTTTACAATAATAAATTATCATATGGCAGCTTATGTTATTGACAAACTCATGGTTTAAAACTGTCTTTCATCAAAACATCCATGCATCATAAGTAAAAAATAGAAACCAAGTGCCACATTGATGGAATAGTTGTCAAATTGTAGAACTGGAGTTTTATCTAGTAAACTGGCCATAGGAGCATACTCCTAACTAATTAACACTCTTGGGTGTATCTGATCTTTATATTATAAAATATACACAATTGAAGGATTCTGAAGAAAAATATGAATATTAATTATATAAAATATAATGATCCTTGACATATCCTTTTTAATATAGCTTCATCATTATCAGAATAAGTTTGTCTTGTCTCTGCTATATGGGTCACTGGGTTAAGAGTTGATCTTTGAGAAATTTAATTAATTGATCCATGAACTTTTCTCTATGTGTATGGTTAATAATTCAAGTTTCATGTAAAAATAATATGTGAAATACTATGTCATAATTTAAAAGTAAGAATTTATTCTTGGATAGAAGTAAATGAATATTTATCCCTTTAAGTCACAAATTTTTATAGGAAGATAACTTTGAGGGAACATTGGGACAAAAAATGTGGATTCCAAATAAAAGACAGTATAGGGAATGTTTCAGGCTATGGATATTAAAATCCATGATTCTGAAATATGAAATTCTATGTGGCTATGTGCAAGTAATTTGACCTCTGCAACCCTCATCTTTCATATAGATAAAGGTAATGATGAAAGCCCATTTTAAAGGGAATTGTTTGAGAACCTAATGAGATAATGAAGAATTGTTGCCATAACATCTGGCAAATGATAACAGGGGCATAAATAGAAATAATAATTGTTATTTACATCATCAAGTATAATAGTTAATCCAATTTTATTTTATTAGGTTGAATTCCTGAATAAATAGGGTTAGAAACCCTTTATACCTTTTATTAACAAGACAATTGCAATGGTGAAAATGATACAATAATTGAAGAAAATTCATGCAGTCTCAAGAGGCAAAGTGCTAAATGGTGGTAAATGAAACAAAGTATCTACACTCTGTATCCTCCATGAAAATAGTTACAATTTTAAGAGTGTTCTAATACAATACAACGAGGTATAACCTTCCCAAGTGTCTTTCTTTGGGCATTTATTTTCTTGACCACTACAACTTGTATAAAGAAAACATTTAACTGGGATGGCTTGCTTATGGTTCAGAGGTTTAGTCTATTATCATCATGATAGAAAAGAAATCTTGAGAAAAAGTCCTCAAAGCCAACCACCACAGTGACACACTTCCTCCAATCAGGACACAACTCTTAATATTGCTGCTCACTTATTTTGTGACCATTTTCTTTCAATCTACCATACCTAGTAAGGCTGTTGTCAATATTCATTGCTATATAATAAAAACACCTTTTGGTCTTCAAAGTAAAGAAAGAGGTTTGTTTCTTTTTTCTCTGTGCTCAAGTGGGTAAAGATGCTATAGGTAATTTCAAGATGGATCTGGGTCTCTAAATCATCATATGGAAGTATGCTGTGTACTGAGGAATACACTTGCTTTGGGTTGCTACTAAAGTGAGAAGTGGAACAGAACACTGATTTTGAGGGGTATTTTGGTTATAATGACAGTATTTTTTAAGAATACGGATAATCTAGAATTTTTCTGGAAATATGTTTTTCTTTAAGAATGCTGTAAGGATTGTTGGTGTAAAGTCTTATGTAGCACAAGAGGGTCAGGAAAGAAAACAAATAAGGTTGGGTTTATTTGAAGAACTTATAGCTTAGCTGGAGACAGAATGACCTACTTTGGACACTTATGACACGTGTATATAGCCAAGGAGTTCAGCTCTTCAAATATAGTTCCCTGCCTTTAAGGTGGTGATGCTATGTAAGAGTTTTCTTGTGCACAGCCATACTTTCTGACTGTTCAGGGAACAAGTAAGATACAGAATGAGAAATGTGGGTGTCAGACATTGTTATCCTCAGCATTTCTTCCTTATATGCTTCCCACCAACTGCCAAACTGCATCCAAGTAACTAGCAACATCATAATGACTTTTAATTCCAGATGAGTAATTTGCTACTTTTGTTGAGAATTTTCCCTTGGGGTTTTAGTTAGTAACTTGATTCTCTACTAGTGGCAGTTCATTCATTTATTCATCCATTCAGCAAATCTTTTGGATATCTACACTGTGCTAGGTACCTGGGAAGATTAACACAGGCTCAACTATTGTCCCTTGTGGTTCACATCTTGGGGATGAAAAGAAACAGACATAATCTCAGCCAGTATAAGATGATGGTAAGCAGTCTTGGTGCGATCTGCAATGAAAGAGAAGAACTCAGCCAATTGAAGATGGGGAGGATTCTCAGAAAATATGTGGTTGAAGTGGGAGAGCTTATTTGTGAAATGAAGTGATACCTAGACTTAAAAAAAGGGAAAAGCAGCCCAGAAAGTCAAGAAAATCCAAAAAAAAAGAAGCTTCATGTAGACAGTATTAAAATACATGCTCCATTTATAATAATTCCAGCTATAATAAAGCACCCAATAAATATTGTGTAATGCAAGCAGCATAGGTAGGAGGTTCAAATTTATTCTATAAGAAACCAGGTGTTGTTAAACTTTTTATTGGATAATCCATGTAAAAAAACAAAGATGTAAAGCTAAGATTTCAAAACTCTCTAAATTATTTTTGAAAACAGTGACTTGTGTATAGACTTTCATACAGGACACAAAGAAGAAGAAGCTATTATGTCAAGGTTTGACAAATTTTTGCCATCTTGAAATATCTGGAAAGAGAACAAGTCCTAAATCAAACTTTAAAGATTTCAGAAATTCATAGTTTCTTATTGACACTTTGTGAAAATTGGTAATGAGAGGTTGAATACATCCCTACATAAGTCTCAGGTTGTTTAATTAGCAGTACAATCAACCCCATTTACTAGTATAAATAAAGCCTCCAGAGAGCCAGAGATGCAGGAAAGACCTGAAATTTTGTTTGCATTCTCATCCATGCATTCTCATCTCATCATGATGCTAAGAAAATAATAGCAATGAAATCATTTGGATTTTTTGGAAAGAATAAAGGAAGGTCTGTTTGTAATTCAAAGCAAATACATCATGTTGAATTGGAAAGCAGCCTAAATATAAATATAGGTTAATGCATTTCATAAGCAAAGAATTGAAAATGCCAAAATATCACTTTTTAATCAGAGCCCTATTGACAAAAAAATTCACAGTATGGAGAGTGATGATTGGTATTTATATATAACCTCTTATGGTTTTGTTGGCTGGAAGTACAGGATTCTTCTGGTAGCACTGAACTTTATTTCTAACTAGGAGGTAAAAGTTTAATATATTGTAGTCTTAAAAAAAATCCAAAGGCATGAATTATGTTAACCTGCATGAAAATTGTCTAACGTGATATTTCATACTGGTTATGCATCTCATAATCATCTTCATTTTCGGTCTCTTCAGGGTATTTTTGCAGAACACTTTCTGATAACAAATTAGCATGGTAGAATGGAGATAATTTGAGGATCCTTACCTGTGTGTCTACCTAGACAGCCTGTAGGAAAGGCATGGGAATGGTACAAAAATCCCCATTTTCAGTTTACCTTCAGGAGAACTGTAATCTTATCAAGCCATTTGGCCAATTCCCTTTGGATTTATAGAGGAGTCTCCAATGGGCTACTCAAATATGATTCAAATTCCAAATACCTGCAAGAGTCCAGATGGGCTAAATTTTCACTGACAGGAATGACTAGTACCCTCTGAAGCATATCGCTAACAATAGGCTCATATTCCTTTGGGTACCATTTCCTGTGAACTTTACATCTTTCTCTGTGTTCTAACAGGATGACACATATAGATTACACTACTAGGGTCCCTTGCCCTTCCTCTCTGGTTGAATCTCTCAAACAAATATCATTGTTTGTTAAATGCAGCTATCCACACAGCTTTCTTCTGAACCATTTAGGTAAATGCTTTCTTTTCTCATTCTTTCAGCAATGGGGTACCACTTCATGTCTGAAGCATAATTTTCAAATCATTGTTGCCTCTTTAAATTTTAGGATGGGCAATCAGTTAACTTTGCTCTAACTCTTAATAGGACATTTTCAAGAGGAAAACACATTTTTATCTTTGGATGTCAGAGCTGTTCATTACCAAAAGGATAATCCAGGCAATGAGTATAGTGGTTATTGGTTTTGAGGTCTTACTATGCTTCTTCTTTACTTATACTTTTAGGTATTTTCCTTCCTTGTGTTATTTAGTTAACAACGATGAAGGCTTTTTGTAACTAATACCAAAAATAAATGAAATAGTTGTAGATAAGGTATCAAATACTTGAAAAAATACATTTACTAAAAAAATCTTGAGTTGCAGTATGGATTATGGGAAGTCAAAGTTTTAACTGTTAGGAGTAAGAGTAATCACTTTCCCCAGGAGCCTGTGGAGGATAAGAGATAAAGACTGTTGAAATTTGACAAGAAATGTGGTATTTTCTATGTGTGTTCCTTTCCTAGGATCACATTTGATGGAAACTGAGTTTTGTTTGCTATGACAACATCAGTGCAGTATAACAGACAACAGCAGATCACAATGGCTTGAGAACCACTTATAGTCATATGACTCTTACAAGTTAGGACAGATGAAGTCTGGGCTCAGGTTAGGGCCTACTGATCACAAGGCTCCAGAATGTCACAGAGACTCAGTTTCACTGTTAGTGACTGATAAATATCTGGTCCACATGGTCCTTCATGATCAGATCCAGAAAGCAAGCAAAAAAGAGACATTTCTTATCCAGTCCAGAATTGCAAGAGGACAAGTAAAAATACACAAGGCTTCTTAACACATGGGTAAAAAATTGGCACTCTGTTACTTATCCTTTATATTGTTAACCAAAATAATTTATATGCCTCAACCCAAAGACAAGTACTTTCTATTTGTTAGTTATAATTAGAAAATTGCATGATAGATAAGATGGATTCAAGGAAGAATAGAAAATTGGTGAAAGAATATAATTCTGATAATATTTGTATATAAACTGGAAACTAACTCTCATTCTGCTGGTGTCAAATGCTTTTGATTAAGTCTTTGGGTTATTTATTTGATTATTTTTATGGCACTATTTTACCCTGTTCTTTACTCAAGCAGGATAGCTGTCGTCAACTTTTTCATTAAGAAATGACATGATAACAGTAGTGTGGGCTATCTTACAAGTGCCCCACCCTGGTGAAGAGATGACTGCTGACAGAAGCAAAATTGGTCTTCTTGTTCCTTAACAGACTATCTAATCCCAACAGGTAAGTTCTATGAAACTATGAGTACAAGCAATGCTAAAGGAAATGAGTATAACGTGATTATATATATATATATACATATATATATTTACATGTATGCATCCATATTAATGTAAGATATATGTTTATAGCGAAGCAATTTATTCAAAGTAATGTCAGGATGTATCATAAAATAAATACTTTCTGCTTTTGCCCTTTAATCTTATCCCAAAAGATAGTATAAAACTCCAAATTACAGGTTCACAGCAGAAATATGTATACTAACACCAAAAATAGATTCACTGATATAAATCTAACAACATAAACATAAACAAAATATAAAAAACTATAAACAATGATTAAAGTTAAAGACAACTTACAAATTATTTGGATTGATTTTCCATGTTCATGGAGGAAAAATTATTTAGTAGTTTCATGATGTCATGTTTTTCAAACTTAACCTGTCCATTCAATATAATCCGAATCAGAGACTTATCACTTTGTATTAGTGATTATGTTGACATGGAATAGAGGTGCCAAGGGATAAGAAAGATAGAGAAGATAGGAGTTAGAGAAGATAAAATCTGGGATCAGGAAGTCTTGAACAAACTTTGTCTTGTGCCTGTGAAGTCACTCAGAAGGCAGAGGCAGGCGGATCTCTGTGAGTTTGAGACCAGCCTGGTCTACTCTACAGAGCTAGTTCCAGGACAGGCTCCAAAGCCACAGAGAAACCCTGTCTCGAAAAACCAAAAAAAAAAAAAAGAGAAATAAAGCATTGTATATGCTGTTTTCAGGGAGAAAATGAACATGGTCAACAGTAAGCTAATTCATACAATGTTGACAAAGAGAACACAGTATACCTCAGACACAGCTGCCTGAAGACTGATCATCACAGCCTATGTGTAAGAGCTGGATCCCCAGAAGCCAGAATCTTTTTTTTGATTTTCGAGACAGGGTTTCTCTGTAGCTTTTTGGTTCCTGTCCTGTAGACCAGACTGGCCTCGAACTCACAGAGATCCTCCTGCCTCGGCCTCCCGAGTGCTGGGATTAAAGGCACGCGCCACCACCTCCCGGCCAGAAGCCAGAATCTTAACTCTCCTGATGCACTGTCCCTAGTCAGCCTTGTCGCATGTCCTCCTGGACAAGGATACGGAACTAAAGTTCCCCTTGTCCTTTCTTCAGGACCTCTGAGAAAATCTTGCGTGAGTCTTGCTTCTCAAATTATCTTTCTCTATGTGCCATGCATTTTTAAAGCTTGATTCTGGTCAAGTACAGTTTCTACTTCTGTGACAAAACTCAGTTACCAAAAGCAACTTTGGGGGGAAAGGGATAATTTGGCTTAGATATCCTGTGTCACAGTACATTGATGGAAATCAGGGTTGAAATTTAAACTGTATGGGGACCTGGAGGTGAGAGCTGATGCAGAGACCGTCAGGGTTTACTGCTTAATGTCTTAGTACTCATGACTTTCTTGTACATCCTTCTTTCTTGTAAAGCCCAGGACCATCAGCCCAGCAATGCTGTTACCACTATGGGTTGGTTCCCCCTCCCGTAAGTCATTATCTAAGAAAACACTCACACAAGCCTGGTTATAACCTGATCCAAACTAGTCATTTTCTCAATTGAGGTTTCCTCTTCTCCAATGAATCTAACTTGAGTAAAGTTGACATAAAACTAGCCAACATAAGTCTGTTTCACATTTTAATAAATTTTAGGAAATTAATACTAAAACAGTAAAAAGGGATGACATGGGAAAATGTATGTCATCCTCATTCCAGTTCAGTCAATTGTTGCTAGTTTAGACAGTACTGCCCTGCACCCACATTTTGAGGCACTAGATACTGTTCTTATTTTGGAAGAAAAGAATAATAAAATTTCTTTCTTTTTTGAATGCATAACATATAACTTCAGGGATTTTTAGATGTTTATTTTATGATGAATTGTACATTTACTTTGAATCTATTTCACAATTGAAATATTCATGTCAGATCTTTATAGAGTGTGTTATTTTAAATGTGGGCAAAGAGAAAAACCTGTTGACAGGAAATTATATGGGGACAAATTTGAACCTGGAAATACTCTATTTAGATAGCAGCTGCTTCAATATTAAGATCTAAACAGAAGCATCACAAGTTGTCTAGTCTCCACAAGGCTTCTCTGGTTACTACCCCTTATATTTCTTCCTCCCTGTAAACTCACATAGGACATTCATTATCAGAGCCCGTTGGAACTCTGCTTCCTATGGAATTTGTTCTATGTCTATAAGAATTTTAGATATTACTTAAGATAATGGGTAAAGTCTATTTTTAATAGTTTTCACCAATCAACCTGTTTCTTATATTTTTTCCTGATGTCTGCTGTTTCCTTTCTATCCTGTTTTTGTTGTTGGTTCATATCCACATTGGTGCACATGCTTGATAAGGACAAATGTTGATGTATGTTCAAGGGTGACTCTAAATTTTGTCTAAGTTTGATCATTTATTCTTTTATGATTTCTTTTTTTGGAGATTTCATATATTTTAGATGTAATGATATTTACATGCAAGAGAGCTTCGGATTTTCTGGAAGGTTTTAATGGTTACAGTCAGGTAAAATCACTGGAATTGATCTGACTAGAAACACAGAAAGAAAGTTACTGTGTCTTCAAAAAATACCCAAAATGTTTTATAATTATAATAGAATCTACTTACATTCACTTGCCCATCCCAAGACAATTGCCTATGGAATTTTGCAAACGTGATAAGAGAGAGAGACAGGACATCTCTTTGACACCAGCATGTACGTGTGAGTATGTATGTGTGTGGGGATGGTTAAGCATACTCATTACTTCAAATGGGCTTTAGTTCAACTTTCAAAGACAGATAACAAAATTACATCTGTCCAATAGAAATGATCTTAAATTTATACAGCTGGATTGCAAACGTCCTCCTGTTCTAAAAGCGCAGTAACTGAAATGAATTCGACCATGGAGTCTTCCCATCTGCAGCTTAAGTCATTTACAACTTCCTTGGTTGTAACTGCTGCTCACTTTTCTTTTTAGGAGAAAAATATACATTTTTGAGCATAAGGGTGTAAAGTATTTTTATATCCAAGGAAAACCCCCAAATGTGCCAAGGTTTTAAGAACTGAGTTTTCAGAAGGGCAGCTTCATTTCCAATGGAGTTGTAGGCATGGAGATAACAGTGGCAGAGCTCTCAGCCATGACGACTCCTTGTCATACTAAGAAGCCTTGGTGGGAGCCCACTGTGTGCTTGCTGTGTACTTTTGATATGAGTTTAGATTTCACTATAGCAGCAACCAGAGGGTGAGCTTAATCAAAGATAGAAAGTAACTTGAATTTCAAATATTTGTCTAATTTTCAAGGGAAATTTAACCTTTTTGATCAATTAGGGGGATTTTTACATTTCTGAAATGAGAATCTTGGCCAAATTATTCACTAAGATGTCAGATACTGACATATTTTATTTGTGAAATAGTCTGCCACACTCACAAGAAGAGAGTTATCAGAGAACTGGAGTTGATGCTACATGAGCCAGGTTAAAGAGAAGTAATAGTATGATGAACACCATAAAAGCCTACAATAAGGGCTTTTGATAATAATCGGGCTGTTCAGGTCAGTTTCATAGTTGGTGGTCATGTATCCATTTTAATTTAAAATAAGTTTAAGTAATATTTAATTCTACTGGTATCCTATCTGGATATATCCTTCACTGGCTGTATATGGCCTCTAAGTGAAATATCTTAGATCTAGAAGCTGTCATAATCAGAAAACCTCCAAATAACAGTGGCTGGATATTTTCTACATGGAAAAAATAAACTATTAAGAGATCATTTACATAAATTACTTAAAGTTTCTCAAGTTATATTTTTAAAAATCCATGGATTTCTAGAGTCTAATTTCCTTTTAGAAAATTTGTTTCCATTGTAGTTTGATTTTAAGTTTGTGTTTCTTTTCCCTACATAACAAATGATTTTTCCATTGTCTAATACTAAGTTTTTAGAGAAAGGATTTTGACACTTTTGTCCTGTGAACTCTTTTGATTCTTCATATTTTCTCACATTGATAATCCCTTCCTTATGCAGGCAATGACCCAATTTTCTTTGTTTTTCTTTCAAATTGATTTCTTCTTCAATGTTTTATTATGTTTCATCTCTTCTGAAGACATCACAAATTACAGACTCATGCTAACACTATATAATATGTTTTATATTATTCTTTGATTGTTCAATGTGCTATTTCCTTACTTATCAATTAGAATTCATTAAATGACCATTTGACTTCCTTCTCCTCACCAATGACTAGAGAGAGTCATAATTTGAATTGTGACATACCCTATTTTTAATGTTCTTTTTATTTTTATTTCATAACAATATATTTAAGCTAACTTTACCTGTCCCAGACAAATGAAAATAACAGTATTTATTCACGTAACTTCACTTCTTTATAGTGAAGAATAACACTCAAATAAGATCTGAACATGAGTCTGCACAAATGGGTCTTCAGTTGAAAAACTCACACATTTGGACTAAATATAACCCTAAGAGAGACATATATGGATCTAATCTACATGGGAAGTAGAAAAAGGCAAGATTTCCTGAGTAAACTGGGAGCATGGGGACCATGGGAGAGGGTTGAATGGGAGGGGAAAGAGAGGGAGGGGAGCAGAGAAAAATGTATAGCCCAATAAAATCAATTTTAAAAAGAGAGAGAGAGGCCAGAGAACAAATATTCTGAGTTTGTTTTCTGTTCATTTTCTTGCTAATGTCCCTTTTGTAAAATCAACAGAAAACCAGAGAGGAAGAGATAATGCTATTGATTCAATTTGTAGAATCACTTAGCTTCTCCAACAAAAGGAGAAGTTTGGGTTGTATAGATACAGAGGTTGGTAGCTAAATTTTCAGATATAACTGCAGCAGTATATTCTACCTCACATATTCTTCCAGCTCACTTTCATATATCCGTAAAGAGGCTTGGTTTTAGTCCCATATAATGAGGTGAGCTGTTAGTTGTCATACTCATAGGATGAAGAAGTAAGACTAATACATTTTTTGAAACTGAGTCACAAGAAACAATCCAACTCCTCCCTGGTACACTCTCTTAAGTCCCTTCAATTAGAAACTCATCTTTCAGACAAAGCATAGAATTCCACTTGAACAGTCACTAAACACCTGATCTGACCTTTGGTTGAGTATCTGGATCACTATGCTCTCAGGCTTGTGAATGAGTAGTAACTGTAAAAAATACTCTACAGAGAGCAGTAATCAGCATTTTCAGAACATTCATTAAGTTACATATTTAAGAGCACAGTGAATTAATTACTACTTTAATTTAGTGAAATAAAAGATAATTTGATACTCAACAAATAAAAACAATTGAAAGGAACACGTAGAAAAATATTCAGTATGCCTTATAATGTGACCTTACCCCTCACACCTTTCTTTTACTATATTGTGTTAGTTGTTTTTATTGTTGGTGGGGCAAAATATCTGATAGAATCAGCTTAGAGGATGAAGAAATTTGTTTAGCTCATGATTTCAGCATAGGCTCAGCCCATCAGGATGAGGAAGTCCTGTTAGAAAACACATAGAGAAGGTGGAAACTTGAAGAGGCTATACTCTCACTGTGGCAGACAGAAAGCAGAGAAGCACTACAACACATACCTGACTACCCACAAATAGCCTATCTCCACCAGCCACTCTATCTCCTAAAGATTATACCACCTTCAAATATAATGCCACCAGCACTGATATGGAAGACATTTAGATTCAAATCATAACATATATCTTAAAATTTGGAACACTAACTCAAATCAATCTTGTATCTGAGAGTTTTCTTCTTCTCTAACATCCTACACTAAACTATCATAGTACTCAGTATTTTATTTTAATTACTGGTGTGTTTTCTTTGTATATTTTAGTAAGCATTACTCATGAGGGCAGACACTGTGACGTATTCCATTCCTAGGGTACAGTATGAAGTCTAAATACAATAAAATTAAGTTTATATTGGGAAAATAAATGAAGGCCCATGTCCCATTTTTTTGTTTGTTTTGTTTTGCTTTTGTCAGTTTGATACATGATTTGATTATCTGAGACAAGGGAACTTCAAATGAGAAAATGACTTCATAAGATTTCCTTTTAGGCTAACCTGTGAGTCATTTATTGTGATCGGTGATTGCTGTGGAAGGGTTCAGTGATCTTTGAGTGGTACCATCTCTTGGAAGGTAATCCTTGGGTGTATAGGAAAGCAAAATGAGTAAGACAGTAAGCAGCATTCCTCCACTGCCTCTGCTTCATTTACTCCTTCTAGGTTTCTTCCTGGAAGTCCTAGCTTGATTTTTCTTGTTGATTGCATATGACCTGACTGTCATGACATAAAATAAACACCTTTCTCCCCAAGTTGCTTTTGGTCATTTTTTCATTGCAGCAATAAAGACTCTAAGCATTTGTCCCCAGTTTTAATTTTTCAAGAACTTTTACAGGTTGTCATTCATAACTCCAGGAGAGCAGATTAAGAAGCAGTAGTGAATAACACCACAGCATGAGTCTGCAGTTTAAACAGATTTCTTCTATAATATACAAACTTTTCAGAGTGCCTGTTGAGACATTACTATCATTTTTGCAGAAATCCATAAAAATTATTTTGCTGCCATTGAAATGAGTTAGAAATGTCTACTTTTAATGAATAAGACACATAAAAAGAAATGGGGCTTAAAATTATTACTATTTTGAAGGACTGATATGTGGTAAAAACAATAGAAAGTAGTGGATGGGAAGTTTTGACAGTCTCATATCTGAGTAGGAACATTGCAAAGAGAATAGAGAATGTAGAGAATGAAATTTTAGAATCAGAAATCAATTATAATCCTCAGTTATTACAGGTTGTCAAGTAAGTCAATCCCAGTGTCCTCTTTTAAAATGAAAGCAATGGTAGACTTATAAAGAGCAGTTGACAACATACACTCTGAAAAATGCATAATACATGTTAAATGGAGAGACCTAACAACATGTTGCCATGTTCATTCCCTGCCTCAATAACTGAAATCGATCATTACACCTTTTATTATAGAATAGCAGAGCTAGTAAAATGCAAGGAAAAGAGAAAGGTATGAGATTCTTGTTACTAAGCTCAGTCTCATTGTATTTCCTGCTGGGCTGCAGTAGATGCTAACAATATTGCCCTCAAATCTAAGACATAGCTAATATCACTATATGCACTTATCAGTAGACAAGCAAATCTTCCTTAATAATCCAGACAAAAGAAATACACAAAAATATAAAAAAGCTAGGGTAGTAAGATAATGGGAACACCTTTGTTTGGTAACTCATGACTGTAGAACCAGGAAGAAGAAAGAAAGGGAAGGGGAAGGCATCAGGTGGAAATTATTTTATGTTTTTTAAAAGTATGGACACCACACACAGGCTCTCTATCTATTCAGATTCTGTATATCCTTCTGCAGGGTCTAGTCAATACAAGAAAAGTAAAAAAATACCAAATATAGAAAATCAGAAATGAAAATCCCCCATAGATATAATTAAGTATCCAAAACAAAGAAGTGTATTGAAAGCTGTAGGAATAAAAAAAAGTCACACAAAAAATTCAAATTTATCAAAATCAATACTTCAGAAAAGACTGGAATATGCATAATTAATACAAACCATATGATTATAACTTTGTATATTAAAGTCTCCAATTATTCCATCAAAAGGCACAGGATGAATGGAGGATCAAGAAACAAAATTAATCTATCTTTCATATACAAGAAATATATAGTACAAGAAAGGAACTATTTTACAATAAAAGGGTGGACAAAAGAACTCAAGTGGGACCATAAAGAAAGCAGGTATCTCTATACTAATATCTAATATAGTAGACTTCCAACTAAGAGTGATCATTCTTATCAGGGGACCCATTAACAAAGAAGACATTATAACCCTAAACATACATACACTCAACTTTTTTGAACCCAATTTAATAAATGTATATATTAATAGTATATAATCTTAATGCCACACTTTCTCCAACAAATAGGTCATCTGGAAAAATATCATGAGAAACATTAGAATTAAACAACATGATTCATCAAAAGGATTTAAAAATTAACTGTAGAATATTTAACTGAAACACCAAATAATGCATATTCTACTCAACAGAAGCACTTATAAAATAGACCATGGTATGGGACACAACAAACCTTTACAAATTAAAAAAGATTGAAATATTTGTATATCCTATCTGGCCACACCACAATAAAACTTAAAACGTATAATAATGAACAAATCATTGAGAAAATCTGTAAACTCATGGAGATTTAACAATCCACTACTGAATGATGAATGGGTCAAAGAAGAAATCAAGGAAAAAAGAAAAAATATTCTGTAACTAATTGAATACGAAAACAACACAACAAAACAGATGGAACACATTGATAATAGTCTGACAAGAGAATTTATATCTCTAAGTGCCTACATTAAAACACACACACACACACACAC
>NC_022016.1:13095667-13102288 GCF_000317375.1 Microtus ochrogaster
GAGAGAGAGAGAAGACAGAGAGAGACACAAAAAGGAAAGCAGAGGAAGGGAGAAATAAACAAATGAAAGCAAGAGAATCAGAAATAAACAGGGACACATTAAAGCAAACACTAAAGAAATTCAGAATATTATAAGGGATTAGTACTTTAAAAACATCTACTCCATCAATTTGAAAAACCTAAAAAAACTGATGAATTTCTTGATTCAATCAAACCAATAAAATTAACCAAGAAGTCAACAAGCCAACAACCTGAACAACAACAACAACAGCAAAGGGATTGAGATATTAATAAAAAGTCTTCCAAATAAAGAAAACGACCAGGTCCAGATGAGCCATAGTCGAATTCTATGACTTTTGAGCATCTATAGCCAAACCTTCTTAAACTATCAAAAATAAAAAGAAAGAAAGAAAGAAAGAAAGAGAAAGGATGGAAGAAAGGGAGAGGCAGAAAGGAAAGGAGAAAAAAACACATGTATTTGTACACATATACATATATGCATGTAACAACAATTAATGAAAAAACAGGTTATGAATCTGATAAAGATAAAGGTGGGGTATGTAGGAACATGTGGAAGAAGAAAAAGAATTAATAATCAATGTAATTATATAAGAAACAAATAAAACAGAGAATACACTAATATAAATAATTCACAAGGAATAATGGAAAAGGAAGTGTTAAATCTGATGACATAGGGGTATGAACAGGAAATAAGGGGGAAAAAAGGCTTGGTCATACCTGTCAAAATGTCAAAACAATATTAATAACTTGGAACTAAGTATTCAAAAGCCCATGACTATAGGGAAAATCTCACACTATTACATTCTATTTTCTGCCCCCATAGTCTCATGACTATATCATACTGGAAACTGAATTATGTCCTATTTCAAAAATCCCATAATGTTTTACACTATCTACATTGTTGAAACACCAGTCTCATCTACAACTCAGGAAATCTATTCATTGTTGAAAATTCAGTCTCCTCTGCAACTCAGGAAATCTATTCACTGTAAACTCCTGTAAAAATCAGAAACCAAATTACATACTGCCATCATATAATGATACAAAATATATATTACCATTCAAAAAGAAAGATTTGTAATACAGAAAGAAAATTTTGGACAAAAGTAAAACCAAAACCCAGAAGGGAAAATTCAAGACATTCAAATGTTTGAGATTGTGGGGGTATATCACTCAAACTACCACATCATGAAAAGACAAAAATCTTTAAATTATAGCCATAGATGAGGAAAAAAGTCTCAAGTTAATGACATTGCCAGAACTTAAAGAGGATCACATTAGAAAACTTTCCCCAAAGGAAGAAACACATATAAACTGAGCACAAAACACTCCATTTACAGTGACAGAAAAGAAAATTCTGACTAGACATTATATTTGAAATGTTAAACATACAGAACAAAGAGGGTACTGATAATAAGAGAAAAGAACCATTAGTCATATAAATGGTAGCAACCATCAGAATGACTGTTTATTCCTCAATTTCTATAAAAGACAGAAAAGACTAGAGCAGTGCCTTTCAAGTTATAAAGTACCATGGATGCCAATGGAGAGTACTGTACAAAGCAAATTTATCATAGTTGAAAGAGAAGGAAACCTTTCCTTTGCATAAATAAGCTAACAGAATTAATGCCTATCAAACAAGTCCTACAGAGAATACTGGAAAAAAATAACTTTGAAATGAAGAGAGAGGTAAACAAGAGAAAATAGAAAGAAAGCAAATGATGCTATTACTACTGAAACACACATTAGGATTAAGAACATTTAAAAAACGCCAAATGAGAGCAATTAATATACATCTTTCGATAGTAACTTTTAAAATTAACAATTTAAGTTCCTCAATCAAAATGAACAGGTTAGTTGAGTGAGTAAAAAGCAAAATATAGTTTTCTGTTTTCTACAAGAAACTCACTTTACCTTCAAATAAACTCACAGGACAGGGAGAAAGTATTCTATGACAATGGGACTAGGGGCCAAGCTAGTATCACTATCTTAATATCTGACAAAAATAGACATAAGCCAAAATAATTCAGAAATTCTAATGAAGAATATGTTATTTAATGCAACAATTAACAAAGAAGACATTATTATTCTATACTTAAGTGCACCAAACTCTGTTTCATCCAATTTTAGAAACAAGGTGCTACTTAACTTAAAGACACATATTAACTCCAACAAATTTGTTGATTATTTGAATATTCTACTTTCTTTAATAGTTAAATAATCTGAACAAAAGAATAAAGAGGACTAAAAGATATCCTAAAACTAAGATCTAACACGTATCGGTGGAATGTTCCATGTAAACACCAAAGAATTTACATTGTGCTCCTCAGAACACTGAAGTTTTTCTAAAACAGACCACGTCCTATCATACAAGGCAATCATAAGAAACTTTAAAAGAAATAAAGAACAACATGTATCCTAATTCAAGATTTTCAAAATAGAAGAATCAACCAATCCCAAACCCAGTAGATAGATAGAAACAACAAAAATCAGAGTAGAAATTAATGAATCAGATCGAAAGAAAACAATGCAAAGAATCAACAAATCTAAGAAATGATTTCTTTAAGAAGATATACAAATGAGACACATATTCTCTTCTTCCTAATTAAACAAAAGAGAGAAATAGATGTTTCAAATTAGTAGAATTAGAGATGAATGGAGAAACAGTATGCTAGGTATCAAGATTTCAGAATATTAAAAGTGAATATGTTAAAAGCCTATATTACATTAAGTTAGAAAATCTAAAAGAAATAGTTGAATTCCAAGATTCATCCAAAACCAGTAAGGGTAGATCAAGATAATATCAGAAATTTAAACAAACTCATCACAAGGGGATTGACGGGATAGAACAAATATTTCTGTATGAAACAATCTCAGACCTGGAAGGAGTCACAGCAGACCAGAGTAACAAAGATTTAGAACTTCATAAATTATTTTTTTAAAAAAATAGAAACAGAAGGTGTTCATTTCTGCAGCAGGTGCAGTATCAAGAAAGATATTTTCCTTTTTGGATCTCTACCAAGTTTCACATCACCAGATTCTTGGCCTAAAAGAGATTTCCTTTCTCTTTGAACTTTGCCAGGAAAATAAACTGGGGCTAGGCCTTAGGAGGTCTTAATACATAGTAATAGCTCTCAAGAACCACACTGCTGTCCTGGTCAAAAGAATGACACATGCTGAAAAATGCCTTGGAAACCATGAAAGAGGTGCCAGGAAAAAAAGCACAGGGTCTTTTTACCTCAGGTGAGTTTTGTTCCCTGGGTTGTTCTTGGATGTAATTCATACCTCCTTTGACAAACATTTGCATTTAATTTATAGGTTATGAATATTCTTATTTTATGTCAGAAAATAACTATAGAACCCCATCTGATCAGTGTACCCTGAATCTGGATATGACCTTCTGCACTTTCCCAGATATAACTCGCAGCAGGAGCCAGACAGTTGAGACAGGGCTGCTCTTTATGAACTGAAATAACCTTCTATAGATCATTGTTTCTTTTCTTTTTTTTTTTTTCATTTGTACAGAAAAGTCCACTGAAACTGAAGTAAGTTCATCTACAGCATTAGACTATTGTCTGCCCATTCTTTCAGGTCCTCGGTTTCTAATGTCAGTGTACAAGATGAGCACAGGTCACCTGAAAGGTCAAAACACAGTCATTAGATTTTGTGGCAACAGTGAAGAAGGTTAAATTTCACAGTCTGCAGGAGCTCTGAGATTACTTTGCCAGACTGCATCCAAAATCAGAGAATATCAGATTCTATTATGTTCTCTGTACAGTGTTTGATGTCATCTCTTGCCTAAGGTCCAAAGTCATTGTGGGAAAAGTCCTATTAATTTTCCTTGTCAAACTTCCATCTCTTTCAGGGCTGAGTTACTCATTCCTAGAATAAGTTCCTATGATATCATAAATCATGAAGAACATTATCCACAGGGCAAAGGAGAAGTTTCTCAAGAAGAGAGCTTTTTCTATCACAAACTACTGGCCAAATAGAAGGGAACAGAGGAATTCTCTAATATACTTCAAAGAAGTGAAGTTACCGAATCTTCACACCCTCCTTAGTAAATATGTAAAATTGTTCCTAATTACACGGATAGAATTACTTTCATGAGAACATTTTAAAGATTTTTTCCACCTTAATATGATTATGATTAAGAAAAACAGGAGACAGGAAGAGTGTCTCAGACACAAGGAATAGCATATGTTACCCACTGAAAGAACTATCAAAGGCCCAACATGTCTGGCACAGAAAATAACAGGGAATAAGGCATGAGATTGGGTTTGGAACTGCAAAGGATACATAATGTATATCATTTTAGTGCAGTTCTGTTAGTAAGTTTGCCTCTAAGAATATACATTATAGTCTTACCTTAAGGGAAAACTTGAAAAGTACAAGAAACATCAAATGAGATTGAGAGGAGTGATTCATGTATTAGCTCATTTATTTGGTGATTTAAATACATGTTACCTGTCAGACACATCGCTTTAGGCTTGGCTCACTTGAATGTTAGTACAAGTGTTACAATTACACTCACATTATAGAGCGCAGGATATTAAGGGAAAATGAGAACCTTCCAAATACCCAAAGTCACACTGTTGCAAAGGAAGAA
The DNA here is from genome assembly GCF_000317375.1 of Microtus ochrogaster. Lineage (NCBI taxonomy): Eukaryota > Metazoa > Chordata > Mammalia > Rodentia > Cricetidae > Microtus > Microtus ochrogaster. Next base: position 13,100,297 of record NC_022016.1, read on the forward strand.
GCAAAGATAAATTTAGGTATTTTCAATTTTACCTTTCTGTTTTCAACTAGTTGATTGGATAAATTGTCTCTCGGCAAAGAATAGCATTGAGGAATGTTTTTAATAGTAAGTGTGTTTGACAGTGAAAGGAAGTTGATTTTGGAGCGTTATTTTCAAAAAAGAGAAAATGTTCCCTACCTAAATGAATTTATGATATTGGGGCATATGAGTGCAGGCAAAGGTGAAATGGGATCCCAAACCTGCAGTTTTAAACTCTTCTACAGAAGCTTCAGATGTGATATTAATTAAGGTATGTTCTTGTGTAACAAAAGGTTCTTCAGTCAAATATGTTCTGAACCTTTGGAGCAAAATTACACTTTTCCTTTGGGACTTCTTAATGGCCTTTCATGAAGTTGCTAGGAATTTTTCAGAAGTAATTTATAACAATACATATTATTTAAAAAATATTTTTATTAAATAATGTGGCATATAGTGTATAATGTTAAACTAAATAATTTAAAAATATGACTTTACACTGGTGATATCATAGAAGTGAGATTCTCTGATTAACTTTTGATAAATAACTCTAGGAAGCATGTGTTCTTTAAGGTATTTGGGTTTTTAATTTTTACTAATTTATTTGTATTCAGGAATAATATCTTCATTACTACTTTATGGCAATATTCGTGCCTGCATGCTAATCTAAACCAAAGAGAGGAAGAAACCCCCTCTCTCTCTAGATGTGTTTAAATAGCTGTGGATTATACAGAGATTTAATAATGGCTTCGCAATTTTATTACTGTATGTTTTCAGAAGTGGATGAATTTGGTTCAGGAGGACTTCAAAATAGAATTTAAATCTAGGGCCCAGAATATTTTTCCCCAAAGCATAAAGTCTTTGTGTCAGAATAAGTTACCCATGTTTCAATTATGAGCGGAATGAAGAGAGGAAAGAAAATCTGGCTTTTGGAATTAACAACAGCAAACAGTGAAAGAGCAAACAGGGCAAGACAGGAAAGAGAATTTACTGAGTTATAATTTCTTTTTCAAATCTGTTTGGCATTTCTCTTACTCCTAATGCTTTTAGCCAAGAGCATTGTTTGTGAAAGTGATGGATCCTTATGGAAGATGAATATTTCATTAAGAAATAAAACTCTATATCTTCTAGTTTATGGAACTTTAAAGAAATCTAATGGAATGAATTGCCAACTTGACTTTGTGGGTATTTAGTGTGATTCTCTACTCAACTCTTTAATTACTCCCATTGACTAATTAGAATCTAATGCCTATTTTTTGACGTTGAAAGTCTCCTTTTAATATCCAATAATTGTTTTTTTATTTTTTCAATTAAAAATAATGTTTATCAGCATAAAAATTATGTTGAAAATTGAGTGTTTAACTCTTCTAAATTTCTTTCTGAATGATGCAACCATAAATAATCACCACTGTTTCAACTGCGTGATATGGAAAATCTTTTATTAAGTGGAAAACAGTATAATTAAATCATTCTTTGAAGTAGAACAACAGAAATGGTGGTGGATACTTTTCCCCAGTAATCTGTGATAGATGTGATGATAAGGAAGACACATTTTTAACTACCTATATTCTTTATAACTTATATTCAATAATAGTACCAAACTTTTATCTCTTCAGGACAACAATACTCTGAAGACATAGGAGTTTCCATAAACCTCATACCTCATTTTCACAACCATAAAAACTGAGGCTAAGAGAGGTGAACTGAATTATTCAAGTTCACAGATTAATATTTATACTCACTTGGATTAAAATCAGAGAAAGAGGACCAACAGGATATAGGATATAAGAAGTAGATAATTAGTATAAGGAATGGGGTCAGATAATCAAGGCCAGTAACAAATGTCAGCTTACAATTTGCAAGCTAGCCACAAGAAAACAATGTGTACCCGTTTCTCCACAACCTCTCCAGCAGAGGCTATCATTGGTGTTTTTGATTTTAGCCAATCTGACAGGTGTAAGATGATATCTCAAAGTT
>NC_022016.1:13102388-13103136 GCF_000317375.1 Microtus ochrogaster
ACACACACACACACACACACACACACACACAGAGGAATGTGTACAAATTAATGGATTGATAATACAGCTCAAAAATTTGAAAAAAAATAACAATTGAAATCCAAACCAATTTGATCACATTAAATACACAAATCATACAAACAGTGTTCAAACACAAATTAATAAAAAAACAAGACAAATAATCAATAAATCAAAAAGTTGAATCTCAACACTCAGGTAACCAGCATGGGTCTGACCTAGGCCCTCTGCATATATGTTATTGTTGTATAGTTTGGTCTTTCTGTGGGTCTCCTAACATCAGGAGCAGGGACTGTTTCTGAGTCATTTGTCAGCTTTTGGGATGCCTTTCCTCCTACTGGGTTGCCTTATAATACAAGGCTGCAGTTATAATATGAGGGGAGGTGCCTAGCCTTATTGCACCCTTCTGAACCATGTTTGATTGATATTTCTGAGAGGACTGCACTTTTCTGAAGGGAAATGGAGGACAGAGATGAACTAAAAGGGGAGGAGGGAGAGGAAACTGGTTTGGATGTAATATATTAATATATGAGAGATGAAAATAGATTGAAAAGATTAAATAAAGAGCTGGTTCTGTGAGAAGATGAAGTGTATTGAAAGATCAGTGGTCCACCTAAACATGAGTGATGTGGGAGTGTCATATATCAATCTGTTGATTTCATTGGTTAAGCAATAAAGAAACTGCTTGGCCCTGATTGAAGGCCCATGTCCCATTTTTTTGTTTGTTTTG
>NC_022016.1:13105712-13108342 GCF_000317375.1 Microtus ochrogaster
GAGAGGGAGGGGGAGAGGAGCGGGGGGAGGGTGGGAGGAGTGGGAGGCTGCGGAATTTTTTTTTCTCAATAAAAAAAAATCTTAAAAAAAAAAGAAAACAATGTGTAACTCTAGTTTGTCTGTAGGCCTAAGGAGTGGTGGACCTGTTGATTCACGATGCCACCCAAAATCTTGAACTATATAGTATCCTAGTTTAACAGACAGGCAGGTGGAGTACCCTGACCATATCTTCAGTTGACTAGCTGCCATCTACCCAAACCAAAAAGGACAATTAACTTTACTCAGCCTGTTAATTCAAATGTTAATATAACAATCATTCTAAGTATACTACAAAAGGTATTTGCCAAAATCTTATAGCCTAGTCAAGTTGACATATTAAAATTAACTATCAGAAAATCCCTCTGAGTCTTAACTCCATTCTCTGCTTAAAGTTTTCTCTCCTAGAACCACCTTTGAAATTATCATTATTTCTCTTAGTTATATACAGCTGAAATAATTATATATGATATAAAATATGTATATATATTTATTTAGAGAAGCATAATTCATTCTTATATATAAATCTCAATGATACTTCTCTACATGCTTGTTGCTCGCGGTACTCCTCTCATAAATTTTTTAATGCCAAACAGTATTCAACTTTGTTCTTTAATGTTTCTTTAATTTTGCTTTATAATTTTTCATCAAGACCACATTTTAACATATCTGGAAAACATTTTTTGACTCTCCTACCTAAAGTGGTGTAAATAAATACCTGAGGCATTTAGTGGGTGAAAGCAAAGGATGCTACTCCACCAAGGCATATAAGTGTTTTTATGATACATCATGGCTTCTGTGAGATCTATGTGTACTATAAAATGCACATAAAAGTTTATATGTACAGTATATTTTCTTCCTTGGGAGTATCATGATTTTCTTCGTCTTCTTCAGTTTATGGTTGACATGTTCCTCACGCCCTCAGCTTTCTTTGTTTCCCTGCATTATGAAGACTGGATGATTAAAATCTAACTTCCTAAAATTTATTTATTGTTATACTAAACATAATATTTTTCTTTGAAGTATATGTATTAGCATATATAGAACTGAGATACAGCCTGTGTTTCTGCTACTTCAGTTGATTTCTTTCAGTAAGGTAAGTATAGTTATGTATTGGTTTCTTTATTTTTCTACCAGAGACTAGTCACAGGCTTTCTGGGCTATAATGTACTAAATATGGTAGTAAAGGCTGTGATTTTTGTGATCTTGGATGACCATTATGAAAAGTGATCTTCCAGAACACAATTTTAGATGCAGCCATCACCTATAACAACATCTCTGATAGCAGCAGAGAAAAAGGCTCTTTCAATAAAACATTGATTAGAAATTTTTCTATAATTCAGTATGTATGCCTGGTCCTCATACATACTGATATTTATGTCCTCAATATCTATAATTTTGAAAATACCTAAAGCCCTATAGTAAATAACATTCTATTTAAATTACTGTCTGGTGATTGTTTCTTGCAATTGAATCATTTTGAAATACTTCTACAATATTTTTTTATGTGATTACTGAACTGATAAAACTGCTGAGTTGTCTTTTTCACTCTAGAAGTGTCACTTGTGAATTTCTATTAATGTGTACCTGAATGACTAGATATTTGTGTGTGCAGAATCAGTTCAGCTTCAGTAGTATCCAAGATGTACCAAGAACTTTATTCTAAACAGGAAAATTCTATGGAAACAAAAATGTGAATGAGGAAATATTGACTCAACATTTGATTCTATTCCCAGCATGACTTCTTTTCAAGAGATTTATTCCTACTGTATACAGGAAAATTTTACCTTATTTCCTAAGGGTAAATGACTAAGTTGTAGCCTGTATCATATTCCAACAGGATAACTCTTTAGCTAAAACTTCTGTTTCTGAAAAAATTATATTCCTTTGTGGGGTATTTAGGCTGAGTTAGAAAGTTTTGCAAATATTTGATACTCTTAAGGTTGCCCCTAGACTCATGGTGCAGAACTTACTGCATTGGGCCAGTGATTACATCTTCATTTAGAAAAGCAAGAAAAGTACTTCTTAAATCTGCTTTGTACACACATACAAAGAATAAAGACAGAGAATGACATGTAGAATGGTAAGGATAAATTCATAGTGCCCTAAAATATTGATAGATTGACTTATGTTTGTTTCTCTAGCTTGGAAATAGAAAACATGATGTCACATGTCAGGTCTCCTTGAATGAGAAACTAAATTACTAGCTGTTATTACTAGCACGAGCTCTATCTTTTTCAATAAATAATACAGTAATGCACTATAATTATAAACTACATCCCAAATACCACCACAATTGTGATAGAACAATAAATCAAAATGAGTTTGGCTTCAGGCTAAGCTTGAACTTTGATAGGGTCAACAATATGAGGAGATCATAGATATTGAACAGAAAAAATTATATGAAAAATACTGAAAAATACATCAAATTCATAATTAATGAGAAATACAATTATGTTCTTAAAAGATAGTAAACAGAGGTTTCCCTGTCCAGTCCTGTCCTGCAGTCACTTTTGTTTTTTGTGTCTTTTGTTTTTCAAGACAGAGTTTTGCTGTAGCTTTGAAGCTCTGTCCTGGAACTAGCTCTTGTAAAC
>NC_022016.1:13108442-13140399 GCF_000317375.1 Microtus ochrogaster
GCTCTGTAGACCAGGCTGGTCTCGAACTCACAGAGATCCGCCTGCCTCTGCCTCCCGAGTGCTGGGATTAAAGGCGTGCGCCACCATCGCCCGGAGTGTCTTTTGTTTTTCAAGACAGGGTTTTGCTGTAGCTTTGAAGCTCTGTCCTGGAACTAGCTCTTATAAACCAGGCTGGCCTCAAACTCATAGAGATCTTCCTGCCTCTGCCTCCCGAGTCCTGGGATTAAAGTTGTGTGCCAATACCACCTGTGCAGTCACTTCTAAATAATCACTCAGAGAATTAATATTAATGCCAGAATGTTTGGCCTATAGTTCAGTCTTATTACTAACTAGCTCTTACATTCAAATTAACCTATTACTATTAATCTATGCATTGCCACTTGGCCATGGCATTTACAGGTTTGCTGACAAATTGTTTCTTTTTTTTTTATTTTTCCATTCAAAAATTTACACTTCCTCCCCTCCTCCCATTCCCCTCCCGCTCCCCCACTCCCCCTGTTCCCTCCCCTTCCCTCCTTAAGAGAGGGCAGGGAACCCTGCCCTGTGGGAAGTCCAAGCCCCCCATCCCATCCAGGTCTTGACTCGCAACAGTCTAGTTCTTTTATGCTTTATTCAATCTCGCTTTGAGTTTCAGTGTTTGTGACAATTCAGAAGTGGCATCTGTTTTGCTCCTCAGAAACTGACAGGAAGATGTAAGAATGCAAAAAAGTGGGAAACATGGAGGGGCTTTGCCTTAGTCTGACTTGTCTTACTTCCACTTCCCGAATTCACATGTCAGAGTCCTATTTCCACAGAAGTGATGCTGAGAATACCACAATATTGCTGTATTTGGCCTGAAGTCTTCTATGGCATGCTTAAGAGTGAATGAGGTCTTTAAGATGAATCCTTATCCAGTGTCACTGGGGTCTTCATATAAAGATGACATTAGGCCCCATACTCATGTGCAGGACCATAAAGAAGACTACAAGCCAAGGAGAAGCTAAGAATAACATCACTCTGCTTGTCTTCCTGCAGATTACTACTGTTCTTTGTCCCTGTGAGACAGCCTGGTAGGTTGTTCCCCAATAAACTGGGGTTTGTTTTTGTTTTTTGTTTTTTTACCCGCAGAGTGGTTTAGCTCAGTGGCTTTGCTGTGTACTTGCCTGGCTGATTTTTATTCTGTTACTGAACAGAAGAAGGTTTCATTGGTTTTGGAGGAACAGTACTATGCACTGTTGGTTTATTAAATTTGTAGAAGATATGGCCATCCTCTTTTGATGTAACTTTTTATACTCTTGAGTTTATGATAATTTCACATCTATTTACTAAAAGATAGAAAAACTAAAACTAAAGTAAAGCAAAACAAAAATACCACAAAAGATCCAATAGGCAACTCCTCACATGCAGTATGAGTTAAGTCATTGCAAATAAGTAGTTCCTTACCAAATAAGCAAAGTCAGCACTCTTTGCTGCTATGTGCATAGACAAAGATGATAGTTGGAAAACAAGCAAGTCAGAAAGTAGACCCAAATGCATTCCCCAAACATGCTTCCTTTTACTTTCAAGAAGAAAGCAGGATCTACCACAGAGTTCAAGGTTAAGGGGCTAGCATGTGAGTAGACTTTGCTAAATGTATGCTTGGCGGGGGTGGAGGTTCTTCTTGTTGCTGTTCAAGTCGATTTCATTTTCTTTTTTGGAATATCCCATATATACCTTGACAGATGTCTGTACAAACAACTTCCTTTGGAGAAGGTAACAATTTATTTGTTCATTTTGTTTGTTTGTTTGTTTATTTTGGCAGCCTTGCAATTTGCCATCTAAAGGCACATTTGCTGAACAATCCTCAATCCTTTAGACCTTGAAAGCCATGCGATGGAAAAGGTTTGAAGACTGGAATTAGGGCTTAAGGGTCTAACTATGAGTCAGAGACCCCAGCTTGCCCAATCAGTACAAGATAAACAAATAGGAATGTTCCTGGTTTTTTTTTTTTTTCTGGAAATCACATTAAGAATTTCAGTGCCAGCTAGCAACTTAACCTGGTCTTCTAACTGAAATGCTTGTCAGCCAATTCTATACCACTGAGCCCAAAGAATATGTTTCAGGAGCTCCTTAGTATGCAGAAGTTAATACAGAATGCCTTATGGCAGCTTGCAGTTTATCACTCAGATTTGGTATAGATACAAAGGGACTTTTTGAAAAATCCTCCTGTTTAAGTTTTAGCCTATTCCAAACTCTTTCTCCGTTCTTCACTTCCATCTATTGTTTCTGGAGTATAAGCTTTTCTGTTCCTTGATGGTTATCATTTCAGAACAAGCAAGATGGCTTTGCGTTTTGTTTTAAGTTGACTAGAACTTTTAAGGCAAATTAACCTTCAGAGAGATCAGTATCTAAAATGGGAGAAATCAGAAATGTACTAGAAAGCAAGCAAGACTTTATATAGTGGATGATCCCTTTTGTCCATTTTTTTTCTAAACAAAGGCATCACATATACTCTTTGGTTTTTCCTGGATGAACAAGGATCAGAGAAGAAACGTACATAACTACCACAATTGTCCACACTTCAGGATAACTTGTATCTCCAAAGCACACATGCACATGTGAACATACAAAATACACATCCATTGAATAAAAAAACACCAAGGTTCAATTACAGAGCGGCCATTCCTGTGAGAAGCGCATGCTTCTTTCTTGGTTGTACATATTTGAGCCATTAGCCATGTTAACAGCATTTAGTAATGACCAAGCACAGCTGTTTCCTTTAAATACTTGCTGATCCACACAATTTCTACAGAGATCTAACAGTTGTTTGGACTCATAAAGGACAATTGAATAGATTGTTCTAATTCCGACTGGCACTGGATATAGGATTCTGACCTCTATGGAAATGGCAGTTTTCCAAGGAGAAAGATGGTAAATAGAATATTTTCCTCCCTTTTATGGCCCACAATGGCTGGGTTGAACTATTTGGAGACTTGTTCCATATTCCATCTTTGCTACTAAGAGACTGAGACATTACAGCTCATTTACCATATGGCCACATTTAAAAATGATCTGAATAACAGAAAGCAAGCAAGCACATGTGCTCTCTTTCTGTCTCTCTGTCTTTCTTTCTCTTTCTCATACACAAGCAGCACACCACAAACACACTTTCTAGTTAAAAATATAACAGACTGAAAGTGTAGTTTTAATTCAGTGGCTTCTCAGTGCAGTCTAGAACACGCACAAGATGGCAAGTCTTCATGTATTTCTTGGCATCATTAAAACTGTTCCTAATAGGCTTTGAAATCAACAGGAGATATTATAGGTATCATTTTTTACTGAGTACACTGAGGGCTTAGACTACTCTATTTTCACAAAGTCCATTGTCTTCCAAAGCTGTAAAATATTTCATTTCTTTTTGTAATGGATCTGGATTTACTCTTTTTTGTATTTTTTATTTTTACTGTATTCAATCAGCATCACAAAACCAGAAAAGAGGCTTTTCTTCTTGCTACCTTTCATCAGACTGAGTCAGGGTTCACCAAACTTTTCTTCCTAGCAAACTTTGCTAGGACTCCTTGGTTTTGCCTTACCCAGTTTTAGTAATAACCATGATAGCTAAGTTTTTGGTGAATTCTCTACACTAAACATGTAGTCATCCTCCATACCGAATCTTGTTAGGTTGATTTATCTAGAAATGCCTTACTTTTGATATCTTCACTTTGTAGTTTCTAATTTGATAGCTTATTCTTTTTCTCAGCTATAATATCCTTTGACCTTTACTTTTGAAATGTATTTGAACTGAATCTAATCTCTCTGTTTTTATTGCAACAGTCTTCCATAAATTTTTATTACCATTTAATATCTGAATAATTATTACTTTAATACCAGCAAGACCTTAAGTTTCAAGAAGTTAGCTATTATGAAAGTACAGATGGAACTGAGAAATTACATACCTCTAAATAAATTATGAACATCTGCCTACTATAGAGTTGAGATAATCTAACACTGCCTATGTTATTCCTTGAATAAAAACAAGGCTATCTTGAAAACCATCTTTTTCATCCAAACAGATTTAACATTCTTAGTGTTTTTAGCCCTCTTCCCTCCCTCTCCTTTCATATTTTCTTCCTTCTAAAATTAAAGCCCCTTTCTCTATGTCTCTCTATTCTCCATTTACATCACCTATACCTTAAACTGGCCTCTGAAGCCCTGCCCTCAATCCTTCTTTTGTTTTTGCTTTAATCTTGTTTATATTCCATCTTAAGATTGTGGTTTGGTTTGTTCTTGTATTTCCAAATTCTTGAGTTGCATTAGTAAGTAATTAATTTGTATACATTTATATTTATTTTTAAGGTAAGCATTTAAGCTATCTTAGGTGTGCTATTAATGTGCCCCAAAGGTATTTCTTGTCTAATGCCTTTAGTTTCATTTTTCCAAGTATTTTTATATTGTTTTCTCTTTTGAGTCATTCATATTTAACAGTGGGTTGTTTAATCTCCATCAGCTTGTGTATCTACTAGATATTTATATGCTGTTGTTTTTAATTAAAAGTGCTATTTCAGTCTGCTTAAATGGGATATATTAAATTATTTCAATCTTTCTAAATTTTCTAAGATTTATTTTTTATTTCAGAATATGGACTATTTTAATCTCAGTTGGCCCTGAGATTAAAGGTTTGTGTTACCATAATCTGATCTGTAAGTCTGACCAGTGGGACTGTTTAGTCTCAGATCTTCAGGCAGTCTTTATTTATTAAAATACTATTTAAATGCCACTTCAAACATGTTTTGTCTACCCTATACCTCTGGAGATATGTAGTGGCTGGCATGGGGCTTAGGAACTGGGAAACTATGGTGATGAATGATGTTGTTCTGATTTCAAAGAATCTTTGTACTTTTTGTGAACTGCTTTGACCATGTAATGATTAACCTGTGACAAGAAAAAAAAAAATCAAGTTTGTTGTATAAAATTTACAATAAAAGACTGAGGTTTGAAGTTCAGGGCAGAAAAAGAAGAGAAAGGGAGAGAGAGGACCTGCCCTGCAGCTGATAGTTGTCAGCTTGCATCAGAATCCTGTGTTTGTGTACTCGCTTCTCCTTCCAGACATCTCAGATTCAAGACCCACTTCTCTGCTGTGGCTGGTCCCCTGCAACTATAAAGAAACTGCTTTGGGCCTGTGGCAGCACAGAATAGAGCAAAGTGGGAGTTCCAAGCAGAGATAAAGGAGAAAACAAGGCAGAGGCAGGGAGATGCCGCCAGCTGCCAGCAAGAAACTTACCGGTAGGCCACAACCTTATGGTGATTCACAGATTAATAGAAATGGATTAATTTAAGATATAAGAGTTAGCTAAACCTATGCATAAGCTATTGGACAAACAGTGTTATAATTAATATAGTTTCACTGTGTGTATTATGGGTCTGGGTGGCTGGGAAACAAATGAGCAGAGCAGTCTCCACCTAAAAGATGTATGTGTATCTGTATGTCTACCTGTGTGTATCAAGCAAGTTCTAACTTATAGTTATTATTCCCACGTTACCTGCTTTGGTCAAATAGGATAGAGACTAGAATAAGGCTGGGTAGGTACCCAAGGCAAAACCTTTAAGAAGATAGCTACTAAAAGTTGTGCAAGCCTCACCATTTCTCTTTGTTAAGATCTAGCTTTAAGGAGCAATAAAGAACATTTCCATTTGCTATAATCTAATTGTTGGTAGGGCTATTCGTTTTCTGTCTTGATTTTTCTCTAAGTCCCCCTAAGAGAAGTGGCATTCCTGAAGGGACATTCAGTGTAACTCTACAGATATTAGAGGTTGCATTCTTGGATGAAGTTGACTTTTAGAACAATGTCTAGCTTAGCTTAGCTATTTTTACTTTGGTTTGGGAGTTGCTACTTTAAGAGATTTTTAAAATGCTGTTCCAATTGTTTTATTCTGAGAGTTGAGAAGTCTGTAACAATATCTTTTGTAACAATCTTTCTTAGGATATTATTTATTTTAGTATAGTCTATGCTTTAAGCTAATTATTTTAGAACTTAATGAAAGAAAAGTTTTCTATCTCTTCAGCAACAGGCATAGGTATCTTGTTTCTTATTTAATTGTCTGTATATTCTTTTTATGTTGACTTTCAGGATGTTCAATTTAAATTTGAAACATACAGCTCACAGAAGTATATGTTATCTGGTCAGTCATTTAGTCTTCTTTATCTTGGAATTGATCATCTACTTTTACTTAGGAATTTTTAGTCATAGTTGTTAATCCCACTGTGTTTTTAAAAAAATGCATTTAAGACAGACTTAGTGCTGCTCCTGAGTCAATTTGTAACATAATATCTTACATTCTTTCGTCCTTAGGGTTTAATCTTTTGAAAGATTTTTAAAAGATTTTAATCTTTTAAAAGACTTTTCTGATGCTAACAGTTTATTACCCATGTTTTGTAGATATTGAATTGAGACTTGAAATACTTAAATAATTTCCCCACGATCATGCAGCTAGTAATGACAGTCACAATTATAACTCAGTTTTACTTTTATACGAAGAATTTCAATCAAAATTTGTACAACTGTGATTGCTAGGCTTCTCTGAAAGAACAGAACTGATCAGTGAGTACACCCCCCACTCCCCCCCCCCGCACATTAGTTTATAGGACTCAGTCAAGGTAACAATGGCTATCTTACACTGGAAAGGCTTAAAAGTCTTGCACTTGTTCCATTCACAACAATGACTGTCTCTATAGATCTTATCTGGCACCAAAGGCCTAGTAGATTTTTAAAAGCTAATTACTGATGCTCAGACTACATTAGAATGCTGAAGAAGTTGATTATAACAGTAGCAAGGGAATGTTGTGCCAATGGAATGGATGAATGTATCAATAAGAGAGAGAGAGCAAATGGGCAAAGGAAAAGTTTCCTCTTTATGTCCTTTTATCTGAGCTACTACAGAAGATGCTATCCACATTTAGGGTACGTCTTCCTGTTTGGAATTGTATTATCAAGAAAATTCCCCACAGAAGTGCCCAGCATTTTGTGTTTACTTGATTGAAGATACAGTCAAGTTGAGAATTAAGACTAAAATTTAATGCACTGATTTATGCATTATTTTTATGGCTTTATATACACCACCATAAATTGAGAGAGGACCAATTCATGTATAAATTTGTTGTGATATTTTTCCCACTAGTTTGATTTCAAAATAAAAATACCTTAATTCAAACATCTATAAGCTTTGTCAACATATTTTTAATAAATTTAAATATATTAAAGAGTTATAGGAATAATCCAATTATTTATATTTGTGGTATTCTTTATCATTTTGTGTGTTTAGTTCATTATTAAAATTTTTGAAAAAATCCTTCCTTCTCTCTGATCTTCCTTTACTTTTTTTTCCGTTTTTGGAGTAGAGTGTAGCTATGTATCTCAGATGGCCTCGAGATCTCAGTTCAGCTCAGTCTTCTAGTTCTGGGATTATAAAATATACTTTCATGCTTGGCTGACTCTTAAATATGTTAACATGTGTGTTTGAAAAATGTTATCATTCTCTTCTGCTGGTGGTTGTCAAACTCAAAAACATTTGCCCTTTATGCAGTGCTATTGCTCTAATGTAAATGTGATATTCAAATTTTACCAATTTCCACAAATGTTTTTGTATAAATTTTCTCTTTCCATTTTCTTCTTACCTCAATCTCTTCTTTCTGTTTTTCTTTTGTATTTTCTGCCTTTCTTCTGTTTGTCTGTCTGTCTGTTCATCTTTTGAATCATCCTGTCTCTTTCTTTCTCTTACACAAGATACACTTGAGGACTATGTGTGACACCTGGATGCTATGCTTTATTATTTGATTTGAGGATAAAATTTCCCCAAAACTTTCCTCCTCTACTGGGCAGGTTGGTCTTCCTCTAGTTTATAGCTCCAAAGCCTTTCTCCTTTTCTGGCTTGTAAGTAATTTTGAATTTCCTGGCAAAAAATGAGGTATTATTAAACTGCATTTCCTTTTCTAGCCAGTTTCATATGTTAAGTGTCTTAATTCTGTTCCTTTTAAGCATTTAAAAAATCAGATGAAATATACAAAGAACAGTCAAAGTTAGTTTTAATTTCTCCTCTATTTTCCACTTAAGAACTTTCTAAACTAGTCTGCCTTGAGTATTGTTGCTTTGGCCCAAAAGTTGTGTAAGACCAGAAAAGCCAAAAGCAGAGGAGTGCAAATTTGAGACCAAGTATGTTACTGAGTAGGAGTATTTCAAAGTGTGAGATTCTGGGAGTGAATACATGTAACGCATCAAAGGGAATTTTAATAAATCATCAAAACAGCTCATCTCTATGTTAATTATAAGTATATTTGAAATTTTATGTTCTAATTTCGCAACAGTCAAGACAAAAATCCAAATGTCTTTAAGTAGAGCATGTGCCCATTTCAGTTGCTAGAATGTACATCTCAGGGCAATTCCAAAGCATTTATTCACACGTGCTCACTGAATTAAAGACTGACAGAAGGCAGAAATCAGTTCATCAGTTTTCATTTTTCTTCTTCCTGGGAAGCAGCATTTTCAATTCATGAGATTATTTTGATACCTAAGACTGGATTTAGGAATGTTTTACACTGTAATTTAAGCAGTCTTTATTTTTAAAAATTTCTTCTCCATCAGTTAGCTGAATATTTCAACACTCTAATTTTAAAATTCTTTCCTTATACATCCAATCTTCATGTCAAATATTTAATGGTCTATAAATATTTAGAAAGTATTAATGAAGCATGATATTTCAAGCAGAACTATAGGGAAGTCTGCTATTATGTCCCCTAATTTATCATTTTGTGAGTTAGGGTACATGAATATTGAATTATCTTAAATGAAGTCTTATCTTCTCTGACAATTTCATTATATTCTCTGAACCGCCTTACAAACTGACGATGGAAAACCTTGTCACACTATGGGTATATTACTAGATTTTTAGGTGTTGATTGAGAAAACTGATAATAAGGGGAGGAATGAATGTGTTAGAACTGTATTATATAGAAAGTTAAGAAAATTATCTTTAACAATTATTTCTAAGTCAATAGGTTGACTTCTCTTCTTTTTTTCTAATAATTTTTAATACTTTATAAGTAACCTTTCAAAATTTCCACTTCCTCCCCTCCTCCCACTTCCCTCCCACTCCCCCACCCTTTCTCCCTCCAGTCCTAAGAGAGGGCAGGGTACACTGCCTTGTGGGAAGTCCAAGGCCCTCTCCCATCCATCCAGGCTTAGGAAGGTATTCATCCAAATAGAATAGGATTCCAAAAAGCCTGTACATGCAGTAGAGACAAATCCCAGTGCCAATAACATTGGCTTCTCAGTCTGCCTCAATTGTCAGCCACATTCAGAGGGTCCAGTTTGATCCCATGCTCGTTCAATCCCAGTCCTGCTGGATTTGGTGAGCTCCCATTAGCTCAGGCACATGGTCTCAGTGGGTGAACCAACCCCTCTTGGTCTTCACTTCCTTGCTCATATTCTCCCTCCTTCTGCTCTTCAACCGGAACTTGGGAGCTCAGTCCCGTGCTCCAATGTGGGTCTATGTCTCTGTCTCCATCTGTTACCTAACAAAGATTCTATGGTGATATATCAAGATAGTCATCAGATTGACTAAGAGACAAGGCCAGTTCAGCCACCCTCTGCTCCACTCCCAGAGTCTGTGAAAACTCTTTTTTTCCAAAATGAACCTTTCATCTACAGATCCAGTGTGTGAGTGCTAATGTATGTGTGTAGACAGTATGGTGGTGACCTGGGAAACAGGAGGTAATAGATCCTGCATAACATCTGTCACACAGGCTTTGTGTTCCTGAGCCTGAAGTTTACTGCTCTGAATACTAATCATGTCCATCTTCAATATAATGTACTAAATGAGATTTCATTTTCTTTTCATCATAATCAATACATAAGCTCATGTGATATAAGCATCTCAACTGCATTTTTAACTTGTAATCCTTTATTGTTTTTAGAAGATGGTTTTTTGTTTTGTGCATATCTTGTATTTTTTGTTTGTTTTTTGAGAAAGAGTCTAATTATACAGCCAGACTGGACATTTTTAGTGTTGGTCTCCCTACCACAACTTCTGAATGCTGAAATTACTAGTATACATTATGACAATCAATCAAGTCAATTTTAATTGTATTTAGATTCTAAGGCTACCTTTACAGTTACTGTTGACCTATTTTCAGTTTTCTAACAGTTTTTTAGTGTTCTGAAATTAAATTGGGTAAGATTCTTCAATTATAGATGTAAGCATGACAAAGATATTAAGATCTTTCAATGTTTTTATTTAAAATTTGATTTAGAAATTGTTATAAAATGGTACATTCACTCAAATGTTCTTTTTTATTGCCTTAATTTCTAAATTAGCTTTTAGTTTATGTACCCTTGTGAAGGTATGATGTAAAGGGCCTGTAGTTGATCTCAGATGGCTAGTAGGCCTTATCTGAAGTACTAACTCAAAGGCCAACTAAAAGAGTATTAATCCTGCATTTGACATTGTCAAATTGGGCAACAGAAGGGTTTGGTGCTTCCATTTACTGACTCTGAATCAAACTATCATTAAACATCCTTCTTAAACATAGTCTGCTTCTAATTATCTGTCTAACAAATGGCATTATTCATCTGGTTGCCCAACAGCTTCAGAAACACTCTTGATTTCATTCCCCTTTTAGCCTTCTACTTCTACTAATCATTAAGCTCTATTTATTTATTTCCCAATTAGTTCATGATCACCCTTCTATTCCAACCCACCAATATTTTTCACCTGAATTCTGTTTAATAATGGGTTGCTCAACAGTTACTCTGAATATGTGCATAGAGTACCAAAAGAAGAAGCACACAATTCGTCTCTCACACACTTAAATGTAAAAATAATAGAAATTTGTAGAAAAATTTAAAAAACCATCACTCATATGCATTTGAGTCATTCAAAGTTTATAAAAAGGTATAAAATATACCTCCATATGATTATTTCCTTATTGTCTATTTAAAGTGATTTTCTTGTAGTCTTAGTGATGTTTATGGATATTGTAGGTGAAGGAATATTGTAGGGAATATTTCAAAAGAACTGATTACAAACTTGGTTACAATCTATTGTTCACACTGTTGCAAAGTAATCTCTTAAGAACAAAATTTAATCTTAGATTAATTAATCAAAATTTAATGCCCATACACATTGTCATTAGGATAAAGGTAGTTCAATTCTGTTATAAAAATAAAAACACAATATTTAAACTCCCCTTTAGCCAGATCCTATACATTCTTTCCTTGGGTTTAGCTTAGTAAGACAACATGATCATCCACTCCATACCCAAGCCTCCATATCTAGCTTGGGCCACTGATTAAGGGTCTCAGGATAATTAGATAAGTCATATCTGTAACATGACATCCTCTAGGTTTCCATGGGACTCATATAGCACGGCACAAACCTTCAAGCTCCTATACATCATACACCACCTACATTCCCATCTAGATCTTACATATCCTTCTCTAGGATCTAGCTGGGTGACTTGAAATAGTCTTTCTCTACCTAAACACTCCCCAGTCCTCAAGATTTAACTCAGTCCCATATACCCAGTGAGGTCTAACTACCTAATCCCACATTGTCATACCGAACCCGTGGACTTCTCCTGAAGACTGCCCAGTCTAATTCCAAACTTCAGGCTCTTACCACATAATATCCAACTTTTCCATTGAGGTATATACTGAAAATCCTTCTCTCTAACCATGCAAATCTGGCTAATTCTCACTTCTTAAACCCACCAAAACTGAAAGAACTATCTCTAAGCCACAGATAGACTAAGATATAAATCTGGCCTATCAGCCTAGTCACCTTATCCATCTGACCTCACCTAAATCACTTCCAACCTCTTGACATGATTTGATCTTCACAGTTTCTCTTCTGCCCCAATCTGGTATGCCCATTTCAGGCACAGAATTGACAAGGGAAGTCCACTTTCATGGATCACATGGAAAAAAAAGCCTAATACATGATAGATAAAGCCAGTATCTTACCCCAGAATCCACAAGTGTTGCAAGGAGGAAGGCCTGCTTGTTTGTACTGGCCACCTGGCTAGCTTAACCCTGAAATAACCACACAGAAACTGTATTAATTAAATCACTAGTTGGCCCATTAGCTCTAACTTCTTATTGGCTAACTCTTACAACTTAGGTTTAACCCATTTCTATTAATCTGTACATCTCCACATGGCAGTGACTTACCAGACAAAATTCCCAGTGTCTGTGTCCAGTGGATCCATGGTGTTACTCTGACTCCACCCTTCTTTCTTCCATAATTCAGTTCTGTCTTCCCTGCCTACTTAAATTCTGCCCTATCAACAGGTCCAAATCAGTTATCATAAAATTTTTTGAGTTATCATAAAATTTTTTGAGTTATCATAAAATTCATCAGAAAATTCCAGTGTTTAAAGCAGACATACAGAAACAGCTCAATAAAGTTTCAAAGAATGAAGTAAAATAGAATAAATGTATAAGTAATGCTTATGATAGCACAAATATAGGGCTGAAAGAAATGATGAAGACAATCAATGATTTTAGAAGGAGATTTAATAAACAGAAACACTGAAGAAGATTTAAGATGAAATAAGTATAGAGTAAAACAGATGAATAAATCAACTAGAAAACCCAAGGAGAAACTTTCAAAGTAGCACATATAAAAGAGGAAAAAAATAGCAGGACTCAAAGATAGATTTTTCTAGATAAAAGAAGCAAATAGGAAAAATTACAAAAATTAGGAAAGGAGCATACAGAAAATATGTGATACTTTGAAAAGAAAAAGTTCTTCAAATTAAAGAAATAGATGAAGGAGAAAAATTTTAGAAATCTTCAACAAGATTATAGAAAAACACTTTGGCAAACTAAGGAAAAACATACCCACACACATATAAAAACCATACAGAAAAAAAAAATAAAAACCATACAGAACACCAAAATATTTAAGAGCTGCAAAGGAAATCTCCATGGCATACCATATTTAAAACAGTAAATGAACAGAACAAAAAAAATGCATTGAAAACAGCAAGAGAAAGAACACAGCACATAAATAAAACTAATGAGAATAACAGATGATTACTCAAGGGAATATTGGAAAGCCAAAGAGCCTGGATAACTGTTCTAACATTACTAAAAGTACATGATAGATAATTTAGACTAATACATACGGAAAACAATTTACAAGAGTGGAAGAATAAAGAAAAACTTTCTCATGCATAAAAAGTCTAAAATAATTTATGGTCAACCAAATAAAAGGGAAGAAAACCACAAGAAGCAATATTTAGGATAAATAGTGTTTGAACATAGCCAAGTCAACTCTTTGATTCCTATGGTTTTATTTTATCAATGTCTTCTTTAGTTTTATTATTTGTTTCTTCCCATCAGTTTGGCTTGGACTTAATTAATTTGTTTCATTTTTGTTTTACTGTTATTTTCCATGCTTGCAGTATGAAGATTTTTAAGATAATTAATGCAATATATTCTTATTTAGACTTTCCTTCCTTAATTTCCTTTCTAGTTTCCTACCTCTACACCCACCTTACTTCATGCCTTTTTGCTCCATTTATTTAGAAAACAGGCACATAAAAATCAAATAAATCAGAATAATAAAAAATCAAATTACATCATTAAGTCATTTATTTTGCTCTTTTTGTTCTTTCTGTTATTTTTAATTTTTGAAAAGATTAACAAGATTAACAGACCCTTAATCCCAAAGAAAAACATCTGAAAGAAGAATAAGATTGAGGATCAAAATAACCATAGTCAGGAATTAAAATAGACATCAAAGAAATATAAATAGCGTGAATAAATACTTACAGAACTTGTACTTCACTAAGATAAAAAACAAAAAGAAATGGATAAATGTTTTGATTCAGTCAAATCACCAAGTTTAAATCAAAAGAATTCAGCATCCAAAACAGACTACAACATAAACAGACTGATCAGTGAAAAAGTAATAAAAAGTCTCCCATCTTTAAAAAAAAATCAGAGCTAGATGAATTCACAGCAGAATATTACCAAGTGTTGAAAGATCTATAGCCACCACTTCTGAAACTATTCAGAAAGTTTTTTAAAAAATATTTTCTCTAATGTAGGCCATAATCTGGGACAGAAAAATCTTTACAAATTCAGAAAATTTGAAATAATTCCATGTATCTTACTATAATTTTAATAAAAATAAAACTATCAGAAAACACATTTTTGTAATTGCACAAATGCAGATTAAATAATTCATAACTGAAAAGTAAATACATAAATGAATGTATCACAAATCAAAATTTAAAAATTCAAAATTTTTCTAAAATGAGGCTGTTATCATTCTGACTCTAAAATCAGATAAGGATACAAAATAAACAAACCAAAAACTTCCAAGCCAGTATCACTGTGAAGACAGATTAAAAATTCCTTAACAAAATACTTACAAAAGAAATACAAAACAATAACAAAAATATTTATTTTTACCATTATCTCAAAGATGCAGGGATGGCTCTGTCAGTACAGACAAGTTAATAAATGTAATAATAAACAACATAAATGGACTTAAGGAAAAAATTATGATGATCTTAGTAGATGCCCCAAAAGGATTTGATAAAAATTCAACATGCCTTTTTCATTAAAGATCTCAAAAATATATAGTCAAAAGGAAGAACTAACCTCATTGAAATAAGAGTTATATTGCCAGGCAGTGATGACACACACCTTTAAAACCAGTATCTGGGAGGGAGAGAGGAGCAGATCTTTGTGAGGTTGAGGCCAGCCTGGTCTACAGAGAATATTCTAGGACAAGCTATTAGCTACAGAGAAACCCTACTTCATAAAACAAAACAAAATAACAAGAAAGAAAAAATAAGAGAGTTATGGGTTTTGTAATAATTATCTAGAGAGAACTGCCCACTATTCCCACTCATTTTCAATATTGAGCTCAAAGTACTAGTTGGTTCAACAAGACAGAAAATGAAATTAAAGGGATACAAATAGGAAAAAAAAGTTGTACTATTCCTATTTGTATATGATGTAACAATCATGTACAAGTGATTCCAAAATCTATAGAAGAAATAAATAAATTGAGCAATGTGGAAAGATATAAAATCAGATTACAGAAGTCAATAACCATTTTAATACAGCAATATTAATATAGAAAGAGACCATGAGTATATGAGTATACTCTCAGTAAAAACAGCCTTTAAGGAAATAAAACAAGGATAAATCTAATAAAGAAGATGAAATAATCTACAATGAAAATTTTAAACCTCTGTAGAAAGAGAAAGAAAAGGCATAAGAAATTGGAAAAATGTCACATGCTTGTAGTGTGATAGAAATAATGTAAAATGCTATTCTACAAATAGCCATTTACAAATCCAATGTAATTGCCATCTCTTTCATCACAAAAATAGAAAAAGTGTACTAAAATTCATATGTAACTACATAAGATTCCTTATAACCAAAACAGTCATGATGAAAAAGATAATACTAGAGGGATTATCATTGCAGAATTCAAGATATATCAGTTGTTATAAAAACAATGTAGTGAATCCATAAAAGATAGATGTATTTACCAGTGGAAAAAAATTGAAGATCTAAACATGAGTACTCATGTTTATCACTCAATAAAAATAGCAAGAATATACTTTGGAGAAAAATGTATCTTCAATAAAGGGTTTTAAGAAACTGGATGTTGAGGAATATTACTTTAGATACATAAAGATGTTTTATATTTTTATGTTGTAGAATATTACTTTGACTCTGTTAAGGTGTTTTACATTTGTATAAGCTGCATTAAATAGTCAAACGTGTTGCTTTGCTTTCCTAAGGAACTTAATTGATCTAAGAGAAGCTGAAGGTCAATAGGTAGGAGAGGGAAAGGCACAGCTTGTAGGCAGAGAAAATAAGTAGACTAATGAATCTAGGAGAGAGACAGCAGAGAATGATAGAAAAGAGAGATGGCCAGGGGCAGTCAACTAGGCGGCCACCAGCCAGCCAGATACAGTATAAGACATACAAGAATGAAAAAAAGATAAAAATCCCCAAGCTAAAGTGTGTATGAAGAGAAATAGGTTAAATTAAGTTATAAGAGCTATTGGGACAAGCATAAAATAAGGCTCAGCATTTATAATCAATAAGTTTCTGTGTTGTGACTTTGGAACTGGTTAATGGCTCAGAGGAAACTACTAAATTTGGTGTTCCAACATGGGCACAAATTTTTACATAGGGCCTTAGAAAACTAGCAAACAAAACACCCACTTCCCCAAAACTGTTATGACTCCTTTAAGAGGCTTTGCTGTACTGAAAAAAACTTGAGTAGCCTGCTAGTATATTAAGTAGGAAAAAGAAAATAAGTAAAAGATCTACCACAATGCAGGTGTCTGCTGGGGGCTAGTCCAAACAATGAACATGTTTCTGAGAGTATGTAAGGATCAAACAAGGGGAAGACTGAGTCAGACACCCAGACAGGAAGACTTTGTAAATATTACTGATTAAAAGTCAGGAAATTTATTTATACAGATCTTAAAGACATTTATGATTTCTCAAGACTTACAGATCACATCATTTTGTTCTGGGAATACTTCTCTAACATACTCGGGATTGTGGCTTAAATAGAGAGAAAATAGATTTTATTATCAACCTATATCCCTATTCTTAGAATTCTGCCGATTATTTCATTGTAAGCAAGCATAATATAGTAGCCTGCTTTCAGCAGGACAGTAGTTTGTGGTTTCAGGATGTTTCAGATCATATCTGAGTCACTCCAGGAGAATCACCATGCTTTCAAGAGTATATTTTCAACCTTTGATAACCAATCACAATACCTACAAATTATCCTAAGTCTGATCTCAGGCTTAGAAACCATTGTAGCTATTGCTCTATTCTTTGTAATACTTGTTTTTTATAAACTTATAAAAATTTGTTAAGTAAAAGAACTTTTTGTTTCTAAATTAGGTAATATTATAGCAACCTAATATAAATCAATCTAATTAGAAATGACAAATCTTGATATCTTACTCTTTTTATATTTTTCTATGACATTCTTACATTATTTACACATATTATTCTCTTATAGTCATTCTATCAATTATTGCTGAATATATATGTATATATATACATATTTCTCTAGCTTGTATGCTGTGTCTAAGAAATTCAAAGTATATTTTAAAAGGAATTCTGAGCTCTGATCTGCTTCCATTTCTCCTATCCTGCTAAACTTTGTCGACTGTTGTGGGATAATTCTCTTGTACACTGTAAAGGTTTGTCACTTGTATTTGTTGAATAAAATATTGATTGGTCAGTATCCAGGCAGCAAAAATAGGCAGGGAGACAATACTCGGAGAATTCTGGGAAGAGGAAAGGCAGAGATGCAATAACAATCCAGATGCAGATGAAACAAGATGAGGATGTCTAACTGAGAGAAGGTACCAAGACACATGGTTGGGTTTAAAACAATGATTAAAAAATAATTACAAGTACACAATAAAGACAGACTCAGACCAAAAAACCTCTAAATGGGCCATACTTTGTTTAATAAATATACATAGGCTTGGCAATAGGAGAAGGGATAAACACTCATAAATTAAATGAATAATTTAAAGATAGTAAGTTGAGGTCCTTAAAGAAGGCCTTAAAGTAATAAAATTATAAGATATGTAAAAAGAAAAATGCACATATAGCCTGGATTCTGTATATTATTGAATTTTTTGACTGTTAATGATCAAACTGCAGAGAGGTATTTGATTGTGGAGGCTTTTAATCTAAACCAACATAAAGGTATCTTGACTTCAAAATTTGGATCTAAGAATAGTTTACTTTGGAAAAGATATTCTGCTTTTGTTTCCACAGAAGATGAAAATTGTGGATTCTTTCCAAGTTAATATGGTTTGAATAAGTGATACCCCCTCCCAAGAGGTCTTCAGGCTATCCAACATCCAGGATAATTTCAAGACAACTGGCTGAGACTGTGTAGTCTCATAGACTACTAAAGCTAATATTTAACCATAATTCTAAATTTTCTAGGCATCCTCATAAGATTGGCAGTGCCCCCAATCAACCTAAAGTAGCCTAGAAAACTATGCCCATATTAAAAAATGGATTATGATGTTTGTCTTTGTTTAGAGTGTTGGTTACAAGTTGTGGAAAATGGTCAGGAAAAAAGTTTAAACAAATGAGATTAAACTCAGGGATTTTGTTTTGGATAGAAAAAAGAAGGCCAAATGCTATGGAATAATGCTCTTGTATATGGTGAAGATTTGTTACTCATATTGGTTTAATAAAATGTTGATTGGTCAGTAGCAGGAAAGAAGTATAGGTAAAGTGTCCTGAGTAGGAGAATTCTGGGAAGAGGAAAGGCAGGGATTCAGTTTCGAGACAAACCCAGAGGAAGCAAGATAAGAGTTCCTTACTGAGAAAAGATACAAAGCCATGTGACTAAGCATAGATAGGATACAGTCAGCCTCTTCTAAATTCTTACTTTTATTTTGACTTGAGTTTGCATAGAGACAGATATAAATCCCCAAAACATATAGAAGACATCCAGGTATAGTTATTTACCTGAGAGCAGGGAATAGTACATTCATGACTGCCTCAGGGGCATAAAGAAATAATTTTTTTCAGAGAAGGTATTGGTGAATCAGTGTGCTAATAACCCCCAAGAGTATAACACATAGAGATTCAAACAGAAATCAAAGATATCAGATCAAAAATCATTGCATGTGCCTCAAGTTTGCTAAAATTTTGTCAAGCAGCTATACTGGTTTCATGACTTTCATCATTCCCACATGATATTGGCTGTGAAACCTACCATCTTCAGAAGCTGGGGCTGTTGAATGTCACTCCCAGTTAGATGCAACTCCCAGTAGAATGTAGCTCTCAGCCAGGCTAATGGGGTGTGAAACTTGATTCTCACGGACCTGAGTAGGGCATAGCAAACTCTCAGAAGAAGACTACTTATCAGTTTAAATTTCAGCTCAACTGAAGAAAGCTTCAGATACTTAGTAAAGACAAGTCCAGATGGAAAAAAAAAAAAACGCTAAACAGTTTATAGTGTGTTGAAAAATATTCATAGACTGATGAAAGGAAAGAAAACTGGATAGACAGTCATAAAAAGTAAACAAATAGTTTATAAATAATAAAGTCTTTAATGACTGAGTAAATAATATAAAGATAAAAGCCACATGTGCATGGGAAATACACAGAAAGCCTAGATCATGTATACTTTTGTGTGGACATTGAAATTTTTTGCTAAAAAGTGAATGATAGCCACTGAGAAATGCTGGATTGTAAACCAGTGTCTAGATACTTTATACCAGTCTAGATTGCCATGCCATTAAGCAGATTGTAATATACTGCCCACAAACCCCATTTAAAGCGTGGCCTTCTGGAAGAGCCAGAGTTTGTGCTCACAGCATAATCCAGAATGTTACTGTTTAGAAATTGCATTGTTTGTGTGGGTTTTTTTGCTACTACTGCTGAATCAGGAAGACCTCTCTTAAAGGAGTCATGTGTCTGCTTGGCTGCCAGAAAACAGAGCAAGAAGTTATGCTAAACTCTGTTTGTGTGTATGTGTATGTGTGTTTAAAATTTCTGCTCAAGCTCTATTATGTGTTTATGTGGATATAATTACTCATGTTGGTGTGCCAATCTGTAGTAGGAGGCCACTTGTTCATTCCTGGCTGCAGAGACCATAAAATAATCACTCAGAAACTATATTATTTAAATCACTCTTTGGCCAACCACTTAAAGGTATTGCTAGCTAGCTCTTACATTTTTGGTTAACCCATTTCTATTATTTGATATTTTACCATGAGGCTCATAGCCTACAGACAAGGTTCCAGCTTACAACTTGCTTCTTTCCCCTCTGGAAGCTCCACAGTATCTCCTTGATTCTTCCTACTCTCTCTCTCTATATATATTTCTTTCAGCCTGGCTATGTTCTTTTAAGCAATAATGTTATTGTTCAAAAGCAGCTTCCTTAGTAACCAGTAAAAGCAACAAATATATAGAAGGACATCCCACACCATTAGATACTTTAGGTGTGTCTTAACTTTAAAATGGAATTCAGAAAATGCATTGAGTTGGAGAAGAGGTTTTGCTTTTGTATCTATAAGTTTCTTCAAGGTTAACAGAGACCAGGTTTGATTAGGGGATCCCTTGAGAAAATATTGGCTACAAACATAAATAAACTAGGAAAAGCTACAAGACAGGTGATAATTGATGTATATATTGAATTCTCTTCCTGGGGATAGTTTTGAGAGAGGACAACAAATGTTACAATTATCTTAATTTTCTCAGGATCTCCTAAAGGTGCTGTCACATGCAGATAAAAGGAAGTAGTCTAGAGAACAGAGTATCCATATTTGTAAGAAGCAGGGTGGGTGATGTCTAGTCATTTAGTAGGTTATGCATATTTGTTGACATTTAGGGATGATATGGAAATATAAGATCAAAAGAAAGCTATTAATCTCAAATATTTTACAGTGGTATGGATCTTGGTATATTGATATAAATTCAAAGTCATTTTTATTATACTATGTATATGTTTCAGCTCTTGTTTGGGGTATTGTTTTTATGCAGCTCATTTAAAGTTGTAATGCCAGCCCATTTAAAATTGTAATGTAATTAAGAAATGCAGTTAGTAGTTAGTCATCTATTATAATCAAATTGAAGTGTTTGAAGATTATCTATCTAAAATATGTTTTTAACTTTGAAAACATATCTAATATGACTATGGAGGCCTATTATGGCTTCTAAGATGTTTAATAATCTAAATATTTTCTTCCTGACACATATGCTCCTGGAAATACCAATTTACTGCAGAAAGGGTGATAGGCATTGTAGAACCTCCATGTGGAGTTTGTTTTCATTGTTGTAAAGCTAGTCATATGAGCAAGTAGCTGACCTTGTCTTGAATGTTGACAGTATGCTATACATACTGGACAAGTAGGGCACAAAGGAAAAGACTAACTTTGAAAAACATGGCAAGAGAGTCCTTCAAAATTCCTGCTTCATAGAAAAGTCTGCCAGATCTTCTTGGCCTGTATATTTGAAGATGGATACCCCCACATTGCAGAGGAATCTTGGGTTCATGTACATGCATCCAGATGTCTCTGTCATTTCTACCGTTTTGAAAATTGTTTGCATAGTACTTTCTATTTACAAAAATAGAATTATAGGCTTCTTAGGTCTTTGATAGTGTTGAAAACTAGATAGTTATACATACAGTTTTTTTTTTAGTTATGCTAGAAAGTAAATCAGGTACAAAATTTAGGACTCACCAAGATAGAATAAATAGGTCCCTATTTCTAAAAACACCATGTACTTCAAACAGTGAAACCAAAGTACATTAAACAGTGTCTGACCTGAAATCCTCCTTATTTATGATCTGTATTAATAATTTCAAAAGTTCTGGTTAGGCTTCCAAAGGAGGGAATCAACAGTCATCCCCAATTATAATGTCTATGAATAACAAAAATGGCCACCATGAGTACACTATTAGGACCCCAAGAGTGCAATAGTGGTATTTGTAGTGCAAATTCTAATTGGTCTTAATAACTTAGAGTCAGACATATGGTTAAAATGTTGAATAAATAGAGACCAAGGAGCCAGCCACAGTCACTTTTACCTTGCCAACTACTCATTCTGAAAGGGGCAAACACTTTCTCTGCTCACCCTATATTCTTCTCTCTGCCTAGCTATACCACTTCTTGTTTTCTCTTCCCTAGTGCTGGAATTAAAGGTGTTTGCCTATCAAGGACTGGGATCAAAGGCATGAGATCCCAAGTGCTGGGATTAAAGGTATGTGCCACCACTGTCTGGTCTCTGTTTAACTAGTGACTGGCTCTGCACTCTATTCTCCAGGAAATCTTTACTTTTTAGAAAACAAACAAAATATCACCACAGGTATTTATACCTTGGATATAACCAACAGCTTTCTAATTGGACTTATCACTGCTTAAGATGAGGGAAATCATGGCTGGTACTCAAAATAGTAAATAAATTCATGAATCTTGGAGAAGAGCCTACAACTACATTGCCCCTTTAAGACAGCTTAATACCTAACTACAACCTAAATATCTGTGCTTATATGTAGTAGAAAGCCACTTGTTTGTTTCCAGCTGCCCAGAACAGAAATAACTACACAGAAAATGTGTTAATCAAATCACTGCGTGACCTATTAACTCTAGCTTTTTTATTGGCTAGCTGTCACATCTAGAATTTAACCCACTTCTATTAATCTGTGTATTGCCTCTTGGCTGTGGTTTACTGGCAAAGTTCTAGCTCATTTCTTCCTGGAGGCAGCTCCATGTCATCTCCTGTCTCTGCCTTCTTTCTCCCAGCATTCAGTTTAGTTTTCCCTGCCTACCTCTATTCTGCTCTGCCAAGCCGAAGACAGATTCTTTATTAACCAATGATATTCACAGCATACAGAGGGGAAATCCCACACCACTTATACACACCCATTAGTGGAGTTTTCAGCAGACAAAAATTACTACAGGAAGTCACAACCAATCAAAATGCAGAGTTGTGGAGTGTAATACAGATAATAAAAGCTCAGAATCAGATATTGAGATTCAACATGAAAACCAGAGAAGCAAAGCTGCCAAAACATTAAAGAAATCTTACCTTTACCAAGGCTGAGTGACTGCAGAGTAAGCAGGCTAAGAAGACTAAACCTCTCTCCTCATTTTATATTCCCTCTAGGGCTGGAATTGAAGGAACATGTCTCCCTACTATTGGGACTAAAGGTGTGAAACACTACCACCTGAATTTGTTTATGCACTGATCCTCTATAGCCCAGGGTATCCTTAAACTCACAGAGATCCATCTGCCTCTGTCTCCCAAATCCTGATATTAAAGGTGTGTACTACCGCTGCCTGATCTCTAGAGGCTTAGTTTTGCCCTTCTGATCTTAGGCAAGATTTATTTAATAAAACATAAATAAAATAGCACTATAATGGAACCCAGTCCAAACTGATATATTTGCAACACAGCTCTTCTATCTAAGGCTCAGGGATCATTGTGTAAAATTGGTCAGATGAATATAAGAGACAGAGTAACAGGAAGTATACTATAATGTTTTATCTTCTAGAAATTTCAGAGAAACTATTTTTTTGAAGTCTCACCAATGTGACTACCTAAACACAACAAAACATGAACACACATGCCAATATGAAAGCAGGAAAGATCAAAATATTTAATCTCTAGACAAAGAACTATAGATATCTAATAAATGATGAGAAAAGGTAAAATAGTCTTCCCCAGGGATGATATCACCAAATGGTTGTCCAATACCAAATGCTCAGCTCTGAATACATATATGAGTAACATTATAGAGACTGTGCAGGATATATTTATGTTTTTAGGAATAAACACACACCAACAATTAAATAAATAAGAAGTTATTATTTGAAAATGAGCAGAATGGGAAGTAAATGGGAGTGTATTGTGGAAGAAAGGGGAATGGGAAAATGATGCAATTATATTAAAATTTCAAAAATAAATAGAAAGTATATTAACTAAAAGGTTATTTAAAATATAGTTGTCTGGAATTATAGTTTCAGTCCAGAATGGATTGGCACTGAATAAAGATTAAAAAATAATGAAATTATTTCTGAAAAACAATTATAACAATGTTAGTCCTAAAACTATAGATGTTTTCTTATACCCACAATAAGTTTATCTACAACTTTTTCTTGGAACATGATCAGTGGAATACTATAAAATATTTTTATGATACAATGAGTATTTTAATTAGTATGGCTTATTTTGTTCATACTTTTCAAGGTAATTTTTATTAAAGTCACTGACAAGTCACTGCCTTTCTTCAATCACTTAGTTACATGAGGCACATTATTTTCATGTGTTCCCCTCCTAATATTTCCAGTTGATATTTTACATTTTATGCCCTTATATAACAGAAAGGTCAACATATTTTTTTTTCCAAAATCTTGATTTGGTTTTCTAAACACTGAAAGAGTTCAGGATAACAGTTTTAGGACTAACATTAGTATAACTATCTTCTGACTTTAATGGCTGTCTGAGTTTGATCTCTAGATGTCAAAACAGGATAACAAGGCAGTTCTGGTAAATGGACTCCCAGGCCCTCGTTTTACTCAAGGGAAAATCTTGAAGTAAGTGGATGAGACTGACCAAGAGGTAAGCATCTGTGTTACAGCTTGCAAGTCTCAGCTCTGTAGGCCCTTTCCATGGGAGGAAAATCCCATTGTACCACCACCATCCATCAGGCCTCGGAGACCTTGAGAAGCTACCACACACCCACTACCATCCTCCTCCTCATCTGTGACCACCTGAGTGTTGGCCCAAACTGCTTCTGGAGAAGTAAGAATTTGGGTTCCTACTTAGAGGGCTCAGCTCTCTATGTCCTTGCCCTGGGAGGAGCATATCATGGCCCACCCCTACCCACCAAGCCACGGAGACGGCAAGGAGCCTCCACACATCTGGTATCA
Source organism: Microtus ochrogaster (assembly GCF_000317375.1). Lineage (NCBI taxonomy): Eukaryota > Metazoa > Chordata > Mammalia > Rodentia > Cricetidae > Microtus > Microtus ochrogaster. The sequence continues at coordinate 13,132,867 of NC_022016.1, forward strand.
TGCTCCACCACATCTGTGATCACCGGAGCACTGGCCCAGACAATCCCTTGAAAGCCTTGGCCCAGGATACACCTGGAGAGAGCATTTCCACAGACTGCCCCTGGGGAAGGAGCCCCAGAGCCTTATCAGCATCCACTAGAAGCACAGACCTGGCAGCACCCAGAGAAAGAGTGACCACCTAAGTCACAGGCCCCACTTTCACCAGTTGGAGGAATAAGGACCCTGTGAAGTAGAGTCTCCCCCTAAACCTACTGGAAAAGAGATGGGCAGACAGCAGTGTAAGAACACATCCAACAACATAAAGACCAATATGGCACCACCAGAAACCTAGTGGTCCTAAAACAGGAAGACCGGAAGACCTGAACATACTAAACTAGAAGGAGCAGAAGAAAGCAACCTTAAGTATAACTTTATGACAATAATTGAGACCCTTAGTGGGGAAATTAAAATTTTCCTTAAAGAAATTGAAAAAAGTAACACAGACACTGAGATAAGCAATTAATAAATGAGACCCCGTGAAACTGAAAAGTTTCTGTAAAATAATGGACACGGTCAACAAGACGAAGTGGCAGCCTACAGAATGGGAGAAGATCTTCACCAACTCCAAATCAGACAGAAGGCTGATCTCCATAATATACAAAGAACTCAAGAAACTGGTCATCAAAAGAAAAAATAATCAAGTAAAAAAAAATGGGATACAGACCTAAACAGAGAATTCTCAACAGAGGAATCTAAAATGGCTGAAAGACACTTAAGGAAATATTCAACATGCTTAGCCATCAGAGAAATGCAAATCAAAACAACTCTGAGATTCCATCTTACACCTGTAAGAATGGCCAAGATCAAAAACATTGATGACAACTTAAGCTGGGGAGGAACCCTCCTGCATTGTTCGTGGAAATAAAAATTGATACAGCTTCTTTGTATATCACTATGGCCATTTCTCAGAAAAATATGAAACAACCTTCCTCAAGACCCAGCAATACCACTATTATATACCAATGATGCGGGAGGCCCCTCTGTGTTCTGTCATTAACATTAATTAATAAAGAAATTGCCTTGGCCTGTTCATCAGCTAAAATTATACAATGGAAAAAAAGAGACCATGTTCAACAAGGGGCATAACTGGATGTCATCATGTAGAAAAATGAAAATAGATCCATAATCTATCCCCATGTACAAAACTTAAGTTCAAATGGATCTAAGACCTCACTATATAAATCTAACCACACTGAAACTCATTGAAGATAAAGTGGAAAGGAACCTTGAAAACATGGGCATAGGAGACCACTTCTTAAATATAAGACAAGTAGCACAGACACTGAAAGCAACAATTAATAATGGGAACTCCTGTAACTGAGAAACTTCTGGGGGGACAAGAACATTACAAAGATGGTAGCCTACAGAGTGTGAAAGATTTTAATTAACCTTACATCAGACAGAGGACTGATCTCAAAAATATATAAAGAAACAGAGGAACTAGACATTAAATTACCAAATAACCAAATTAAAAAAAAAAAAAACAGAGTACAGATCTAAACAGAGAATTCTCAACAGAAGAATTGCAAGTGGCTGAAAGACACTTAAGTAATTGCTCAACATTCTTAGCCATCGGGAAAATGCAAATCAAAACAACTCTGAGATACTGTCTTACACCAGTCAGAATGACTAAGATCAAAAGTGCTTATGCTGCAGAGGAGGCAGATTAAGGGGAACACTCCTCTATTGGTGATGGGAGTGAAAACTTGTACAGTCACTTTGGAAATCAGTATGGTGGTTTCTCAGAAAGTTGGGAATCAACCTACCTCAAAAACCAGCAAGACCACTCTTAGGCATATACACAAATGATGCACACTCAAATCAGAAGAAAATTTTCCAACTGTATTTATAGCTGTATTATTTATAATAACCAGAACCAGGAAACAAAATAGGTACCCCTCAACTGAAGAATGGATAAAAAAATGTGTTACATTTACACATTGGAGTTCTACTCAATGGTATAATCATTGACATTCTTGAAATCTGCTTTCAAGTGGATGGAAATAGGAAAAAAAAAAACCCATCCTGAGTACATAATCCAGACCCAGGTAGACAAACATGGTATGTACCCAGTCATAAGTGAATATTAGTCATAAAGCAAAGGATAACCAGACTATAGACCACAATCCCAGAGAAGCTAGATATCAAGAACCCTAAGAGACAGGCGTAGATCATGTTGGAAAGAGGAAGCAGACAGGATCTCCTGAGAAAATGAGAGAAAGGAGAGTGGAAGAGGACAAGAGGACGAGATGGAGAGAAGGGGAGGGAGGAGGAAAAGATGAGGGAATGCAATACTTAAGAAGGGGGAAGGATAGAGGGAGAGAAATGAAAGAGATATCTCGATTGAGGAAACCATTAAAGGATGAGGGAGAAACAAGGCACTGGGGAAATCCCCAGGAATCCACAAAGATGACACCAGCTACTACTCTAATCAGCAGTGGAGAGGATGCTTAAACTGGCCTTCCCAAGTGAGCAGATTGATGACTACCTTAATTGTCATCATATAAACTTAATTTAGCCACTGACAGAAGCAGATACAGAGATCCACAGTGAAGCACTGGGCCTAGTTACTCAGATACTAGTTCAAGAGAGGGAGGAACAATTATATGAGCAAAAGGGTCAAGACCACGATGGTGATACTCACAGAAACAGCTGACCTAAGTTAGTGCGAGCTCACTGACATTGGATTGACAGCAGGGAAACCTGCTTAAGACCAAACTAGACCCAATGAAAGTAGGGGACATTTCTGAGGCTTCGAAAGCTTGTGCAGCCATTGGCAGTGGGACCAGGATTTATCCCTTGTGCTTGAACTGGCATCAAAGAGCACATTCTCTTTGAACAGCACCTTGCTCAGCCTACAGGGTGGAAGGCCTTGGTCTTGCCCGGAAGTGAAGTGTCAGAATATATTGATTCCCTATGGAAAACCTTACCCTTTTGGAGGAGTGAAAGGGGGCATAGGGTGAGGGGAAGAGTAAGGCAGGAGGTGGGGAGGAAGTAGGAATGGAGATAACTATGTAAAACAAGAGAAACTTGTATAAAAATTCTAAATAAAAAAAGGAAAAGAAAGTGGACGAAAGGGCTGTTGAATCAAAGGTAATTTTTAAAGTGGACACATGAGAAATATAAATCATTAAAATGCAAATGGAATGACCACCTTTACTGACTTATATAAAAATTGTGCGACGAAACTAAATACTGTAATTTGTTTACCCTCATCTGATCCTTCACTTTATTAAAATGCTTAAATGAACTACTTGTTTTATTTTAATATGCTTTTTTGATTTGCTGGTCTGATATTATTTATTCCTTGTGCTTTTGTGATTATGGTTTACATCTTCTGGCTGATGTATTTCTTCTACCACTTTCTGTGGGACTAGATTTGAAGTTTAGATAATGCTTAAATTTGGTTATATTGAGTAATGTCTTTATACATCTGTTGTGATTGAATTTTTTTCTGGGTGTAGTAGTTCAGCTTGCACATCTTAGAATTTGTAAAATTTCTATATAGGCTCTTCTCACTTTTAGAGTCTCCACTGAAAATTCGAGTGTTATTCAAATAGGTCTGCCTTTATACTTTATGTAAAATCTTCCCCTTGAGGATTTTAATATTCTTTCTTTGTTCTGCACATTTAGTGTTTTTATTATCAGGTGTCATAGAGAATTTCTTTTCTGGACTAGTCTATTTCATGTGCTGTATGCATCTTTTGGTGCATACATTCATGTTCACCTCTTTCTTTAGTTTGGGGGAAATTTTGTCTTTGCCTTTGATCTGATTTCTTCTCCTTTCTCTATTCCTATTATTTGTAAATTTTGTCCTTTTATAGTTTCCCATACTTTCTGCGTGTTTCATACCTGGATGACTTTAGATAGAATTTTTTCTTTACCAAAGTTATCTGTTCCTTCTATCTTGTCTTCAATGCATAAAATTCTGTCTTCCAACTCTTGTATTCTGTTGGTGAATTTGCCTCTGAGGTTTCTGTTCGACTTATTAAATTTTTCATTTTTAGTTTCACTCAGTTTGAGTAAATTTTTTTTTTACCATTTTTCCTCTTGCAAGTCTTACACTGTTTTCACCACTTCATTTCACTCTTTCTGTGTTCATAGATTTCTATAAGGGATTTTGATTTCTTCTTTAAGGATCTCTAATACTTTCATAAAGGCTACTCTGAAGTTCTTGTCTTGAACTTCAGCTATATTGGATTTCTTGGGACATAATGTGGTAGGGTTGCTGAGCTCTAGTGGAGAAATATTGTCCTGGCTGTTATTGTCGTGTTAATAAACACACTGAAAAATATAGAGATAAGAAAATATGTAAGTTTGGAAGCACCAGAGCAATCAACATGTGAATGTGGTAGAAGTAAAAACTCAGCATTCCCTGTACTAGTGATCAAAGTACTAGAGTTACTGTTGAGTCTGAAGTTTCCATCTACCTAAGGTGTAGACAAAATGCTAAAAAGGAGATTGATGATGTAAAAATAAATACTGAGATCATAAGAAAGTCTAGGGGTATTGTGTTTCTATTCATAATATTTGGAGACTCTGACGAACTATGTAAGCAGGAACATTTTTGGTTTCTCTTTGTCTGTATTTCTCTTGAGGACATGAACTAGAGGACACTATAGTCAATCTTCCTGATGACAGTAGCTCCATGCAAATGTGGGTGAATTTGACAAGGCATATATGCACCATCTAGATCAAATGTGGTTTGTCAATAAAAGATATATTTCATTCTTGTCTCTGGGTTTCTTCATCCTGGCATACACTGGGTTAATGCTCTGTAAAGAAATAGAGATTCTATGCCATTTGGGTCTCCAAATTGGTGCTGAAGAGCAATGTAAGTCACCTTACAAAAGAAGAAAATAAGGTTAAAAAGGAAAGGGTGGGCTGCTTAAATATTAACATAATATTCACAAGTTGCCTGTAGATATTGGAAAAATAGTTCAAATTAAGAAAGGAGAAAGCATATATACATATGTATATATATGTATAATCTCCTGACTGAATTGCTGTTATAGGCACATATCTAAGTCCAAAAAACTAACTAAAATCTCCAGTGACCCACACCAGAGTCATATGTTCAAGAACAGAATTAGAGAGAGTTTATTAATAAAAAGAAAGGATTCTCAAAATTTTAAGATTACTAGAGACCAGAAAATGGGGATCTGTCCCTTAAAGCATTGAGCCTCCAACTTCAACTCTGTTTAGGTCACTTACAGAGAATGTCCTTCTCCCATGTTTCTCTGTCATGAGTTTTTCTAAGCATGTACTGTCTACTGTTTCTATCCAGGCTGGGAAGGACTCCAGCCTTTCTCTTCCAACTAGCTTATTTCACATATTCATCTTCATGTCCCCATCTTCAGTTCCTGTTTTACTATCAATTCAAATCTCTCTAAAGAAAGCCCCAGTTTTTCATTTTATTAGCTCCTTATTATGAGGCATCTAATAACATTGCCTGAATTGTCAATGAGTGCATAGACAGATGGATGAATTAGAGAGCTTTTGTTTTGATCTTCATATGAAGCTAACAATAACCCAGATAATTTAGCTGTCTTTATGAAAATCTGAATCACTAACTTCTGGTTCATCTAGGAACATTTTCCATTCATCTTTGTATATTTAGTGCTTAGGAAAGAGTCTGGCTTCTAAAGTCTTCAATAAATAAATAGTGGAATAATAAAGGAGATGAGTTTATATTTTTGTACAGAAATTATTGCCTAGAAAGATGTTGGATATTTCATGTTCCAAGCAGTAATTTGAGAATAGAAATTACAGTCACTCTCTTCACTAGATGAATACTGCTCTTGAGGATAAAGTGTTTGAAAATCCGGGGAAGAAAAGAAGATAATATTTTCAAGTAACTAAAAAGAAGGCAGGGATTGACTTCCATGTTTTCTCCAATACTAAAGAAAGTGTTAGAAAATGATTGTTCCACACAGGTCATTTCAGAACTTCTCAAACCTTTATCATGGCATTAATATTGCCCTTTCTCTATGAAGGCTGTTATTGTAAATGGAAGTTTGATGACAGGGCTTCTTTTTCCTGGTATCTTGATGCCATATATAGATTCAGTAAGAGCCTTGTATGACTTGTGGCCAGTCTATTATTAAATATAGAAGGCAAATTTTCTATCTTAAATAATCTTCCCTCTATAAAGGAGGACAACTCCATGTAGAATTTATTGTTCCAATTAAAGAGGAATGCTTTTGCACCCCTAAGCCTGTATTTTGAGAGCTTTATTGATACTCCTAACAAATGTGCTAGAATTAGAAGATGGGGCTTTCTTCTGGGAAGATATTGTATTCAGATGAGATTATAAGGTTGAAACGTCTATGATGAGATAAGTATACTAACATCAAAAAGAAAAGACACCATGAAAGAAAACAGAAAAGAACAGAAATGTGTGAGCCCAGGCGAGTGCCTACACATGATCCCTACTAGAGTGGCACTTTGATCTAGAACTCTGCATTTCCAGAACTAAAAAAAAAAAAAAAAAAAAAAAAAAAAAAAAAAAATGCATGTCTACCACACCAATCTATGTGCTGTCTCATTATAGAATCATTAATATTATCAGAAATATGGATTTGTCTATACTTCTTGGTAGCAAAAACTTATATAATAAGGATACTAATGACTGCTTTTACTCTAATTTTTTGCTAATTACTAAGATTTGCACACTTATAAAACTTGGATTTTTCTGAGTATAGAGATATGAATAGTGTCATTCTATCCATTGTAAATTGTTTTCAGACATACCTGATTTATATTATTAAGGAAGCTAATCATAGCTCTCTGGTAGATTCAGGATGGGATTGGGTGATAGTAGAGTAATCCATATGATTACAAGATCATCCCTGTTAGCTTTACTGGTAACCTCTTGGAAGGGAGAAGGACAGAAAATTAAGTTAAGAACAAATAACCAATGATTTAATCAATATCAGTACATTATAGATTCTTTGAAAAACCCATAATTATATGGTTCTAAGAGTTTTCAGGATAATGAAATCATAGAGGTGCTAGGAGAGTACTGGTCTTCATCTCTACAGAAGATCCTATGCTCAAAACAATTCTGGATCATATTTTATCAAATTTATCATCTGTTTTTTTATATGTAAGTCAAAATATGCTATATAATACACTGATAATGCTAAGTTGTGTTTCCTTGAGTATTATGAGCCATTATAGAAAATTATTGAATCTGAATAAAAAATTAAAAGAACTTGCAACTTGTAACCAATTACCCAAGAGTTTTGGGTAACCTGGATATCCATTGTTTTCAGTGTCTAAAGTGGAAAGCAGTCCCCTGAACTAAGTCTTTAATAGTTAGATATGTGTTGACTATTGTTAGTTAGTTTCAGTTTTGAATTAAATAGTAGGACACCCAGATTGTGTCTTCAGAGAGATGGAAAACTGGTTGGCACAGAAAGAATTCACATTTGGTATTGCAAGTGTGACAAGAGAAACAATATTTTCTTTTATAGACAATGCTGACTCACA
>NC_022016.1:13140499-13149029 GCF_000317375.1 Microtus ochrogaster
TCCATTTCAAGTGTTCTTTCCAGTCAGTCAAGGTCAAGTATCAAATTTCAATTCTTCTTACTTTTTTCCTTCATAAATATGGATATCCTTCATATCCATAAGATTCATTGTTTTGATGCTCTTTGCCTTGAGTGTGGCCAGTCATAAACCTATATCTCAGGTCCCTTCACATATTCATTCTACTTCATGGATTTTAACTCTCCATTTCTTCCTAGACTCCTCTGGTTCACTTGAAAAGTACTCATAGTACTGTTACTTTCCCCTTCCAATTTAATCTTTTGGTTTGGGGTCTTCATCTTTAGAGTTTCCTCTATTTTCAAAATTCTATTACAAATGCTGTTCATTCCAGAAACACACCCTTACACACATACAACAACAACAACAACAACAACAACAACAACAACTCCCTAACACTGTTGTAGTTTTTATGACACATTTCCTAATTTACTACTATGAGGACATACTGTTCCTCTTCTCAAACTTCCATAATTTTTCCAAGGTTTTTCACTTTAGTTCATCAGCATTTTAGATACAGGATAAAGGATTATCTTTCATTTTATATTACCCTCAGCACATATCTCACTGCCAAAATGATGGTGATACATGTATAATATTTGCGGCATTTTCTGCTATATGTAGAAAAAAGTAGTTTTCTCTGAATGGCCTTTGTCAAAGTGGTAGGCTTTAGGTGCTCTGGGCTCTGAAATGAGAGAAAATTATTAAAAACAAGAGGAAGTCTGCCCCAGGAAGTTAGCAAGTCATGTCCCTGTGTGAGGAGCTGGAGGATTCAAGGGGTGTTTAGGAGTGAAGGGTCCTATTTAATTTAATTGTTCATCTTGTCCTAACTATATTCATTTTGTTCTCACTAATTTTTGTTTCCTCTTGCTTTTGCCTTGAATCAATTCACATCTTTCCATAGACATTTCTCTAATTTTAATCAAATGTTCATAACACATTTTACTACTAAGTCATGAGAATACTTCCCTTTGTTGATTACCAAATCTCCCCTATCCTGAAGAGATTTATCGAAGAGATTTTAAATGCCACTATAACATATTCCTATAAAGTGTTCTTAATCATAAAGGAGAACTATTTCTCCTTTTTACTAGTGAATATAAAAGGCAGAGCATAAATATATAAAAAGTCATTGATGATCTATATGGTCAAAGCTTTCCTGATGCTCTGAAAAATGCTTAAGCTAGAAAACATCAAACATGTAAGTAATTGTTTACTAGTAGCTTAAAACTGAGAAAACAGAGCTTAAAGATTATGGTAACCGTTAAATAGGAAGTCAACCTACCTCAGGATCCAGCAATTCCACTTTTGGGAATATACCCAAGAGATGCCCAATCAAACTACAAAAGTATTTGTTCAACTATGTTCATAGCAGCACTATTTGTAATAGCCAGAACCTGGAAACAATCTAGGTGCCCCTCATGAAAGAATGGATAAAGAAAGTGTGGCACATGTACACATTACAATTCTACTCAGCGGTGAAAAACAATGACATCTTGAATTTTGCATGCAAATGGATGAAAATAGAGAACACTATACTGAGTGAGATAACCCAGACCAAAACTATGAATATGGTATGTACTCACTCATTAGTGGATTCTAGCCATAAACAAAAGACGTTAAACGTATAGTTTGTGATCCTAGAGAAGCTAAATATGAAGGTGAACCCAAAGAAAAACATTTATAGATCTTCCTGGAAATTGGAAGCAGACAAAATCGCTGGGCAAAAGTTGGGAGCATAGGGGTAGGGATAGGGTGGGGGAAAGAGGAGAGGGGGGAGAGAAGGTAGAAGAGAAGGATTGGGGAGAGCTTGGAGGATTGGAATGGTTGAGATGGAGGAAGGGAAGATATGGGAGCAGGGAAGAAGATATCTTAATTAAGGGAGCCATTTTTGGGTTGGCAAGAGACTTGGCTCTTGAGGGATTCCCAGGTGTCCAAGGGGATGTCCCAGCTAGGTCCTTGGGCAGTAGAGGAGAGGGTGCCTGAACTGGCCTTGTCCCATAGCCACACTGAAGAATATCTTAAAGATCACCATAGAACCTTCGTCTAGCAGTGGATGGAGATAGAGACAGAGAAACACATTGGAGCTCTGGACTGAGCTCCCAAGGTCCAGTTGAAGAGCAGAAAGAGTGAGAAAATGAGCAAGGAAGACAAGACCACAATGGGTGCGTCCACCCACTAAGACAGTGTGACTGAACTAAGGGGAGTTCACCAAGGCCAGCTGGATTGGGACTGAATGAGCATGTGATCAAACAGGACTCTCTGAATGTTACTGACAATGGGGGCTGACTGAGAAGCCAATGATAATGGCACTGGGATTTGATTCTACTGCATGTACTAGGTTTTTGAGATCCTAGTTTGTTTGTATGCACAGCTTCCAAGGCCTGGATGGAGAGGGGGAAGGCCTTGGACTTCCCACAGGGCATGGTACCCTGCCCTCTTAAGACTAGAGGGAGAAAGGAAAGAGTAAGTGGGGGAGTGGGAGGAAAATGGGAGAAGGGGAAATGGAAATGTTGAATGGTATTATTTATAAAGCAAAAAAAAAATTAAAAATATATGGATATCTCCAAAATAGGCTAACTAAAGCACATGTCTTCACACCATCTAATTTACCAATAAAAGCTATTCTAATTTTTGTATTATTTTAGCCCAATAAACATGTTGATAATATGAAAAAAAGATTATGGTAACTGTTAAATAAAGCAAAAATAAAGACATGGCCAATATATCTTTAAATGATACATAACTTTGCTATCACTAAGATATACTAATATATATTAAAGATATACTAAGATATACTAAATAGTACTAAAGTTATATTTATTAATCAGGGGAATGGAAGACAGATTAATTGCAAGTAATATATTATATAATCAGACATCTACATCTCTAATTATTGGCATTGAAAAGAATTATAGACAATATATTTCTATATAGTATGTATGTATGTATATATAAAAATCATTCTCAGTACCTGCTTTCACTAACAAAAGCAAGATCCTAAGTTATATAAGTAATATATTTTCTAGTTTTTGTGACATTGAATGATATTGAGGAGGGGATTCGGACTGCATTTTCTTTACTGCCTTTGAATTCCTTTTCTGAATGTGTATTAAGGAATCTTATTAGACAGGCCCTGACCTTTTTGTGAAGCACCAGTCACTAACTGTGAAGAAATTATGTTGGTGGAACAGAAAGATCAGCCCTAAACTATTAAAGGTTATTGTAGGAGGGGTATCAACATACTGACATTTTCTATTACCCTCAACTAATAAGCATTCTTTTCATATTTGAACTGGAGTTCTCTAAAAAATAAGACTAGTAAATATTATATATGTTTGGTATACATATTTATGTATACAATCAGGAAAAAGCAAAAAACACTATGTAATAAATACTAATACATAATTTATTTATTTGTATGTCAATATGGTATGTATACTGTTTTATTAACAATTTATAAAATATGCTTTATATAATATGAAAAAACTACATTTATGACAATAGCCATATTTTTATTCTATGAAAGGTATTGTGGTATTATATCATATTATAATGAATACTATATTTTACTATAAAATTAATAACTTTATATACGTGAACTAATTTTTGTGATCATGGAAGACGTCAAGTCCATTTTCTTGGTAGGTCACTAGGCTAAAAAGATTCAATGATACATTTCAAAGGCACTTGTGAGGCAAAGCTGATATCAGAAATGAAATTGAATGCAGTCTGTTAAATGTTTTGTCTTTACTGAGACCTCCAAAACTTGAATGCATGCCCTCTGTAGCACGAGTTCTAATAGGTCTTAATAGTAAAGGGCCAGAATCAAATATTGGGGAAAATGCTGAGAGATTAAAGAAACACAGAAACAAAACCTTACATTTCAAATTCCCATCCAAAATCAGACTGAGTTCCTGTTTCCTTCCTCTGTATCAGTCCATCTTTCTGCCAAGACATACACTTCCTATCTGTCTATACAGACCTCCAGACGTCTATGGTTAGCTCTACCCTCTGATCTTCAGGCAAGTTTTATTTATACAAGCAAGATATCAACCATTTCCCCCTTTCAGTCAAAAATTTTAACAAAATATTAAAACTAATATTTAAAAAGCTACATACATGAAGACCAATAATTATTCAGGTAATAAATACATCAACAATGTCTAGACCAATAACAATTGACAAATTCAGAAAAAAATATTCCATATCTATACTATATTGGTGTGTCCAAAACTTGTTCCTAATTCACTTTCTATTCTAACTTGTATTATCAAAATTATCTTTTTTATGTCCTATCAATTATATGCACTTTATATTTCTTTTTTTTATTTTTACTTAAAAATTTCCACCTCCTCCCCTCCTCCCATCTCTCTCCCCCTCCCCCCATCCTCCTTCCCTCATCCCCTTCTCTATCCCTCTCTAGTCCAAAGAGCAGTCAGGGTTCCCTGCCCTGTGGGAAGTCCAAGGTCCTCCCCACTCCATCCAGGTCTAGGAATGTGAGCATCCAAACAGACTAGGCTCCCACAAAGCCAGTACATGCAGTAGGATCAAAACTCAGTGCCATTGCCCTTGGCTTCTCAGTCAGCCCTCCTTGTCCGCCATGTTCAGAGAGTCCGGTTTGCTCCATCAGTCCCAGTACAGCTTACTTTATATTTCTTTAGTGAATTTCTTTTCTGAATCTGATAACAAGGAAAACTATAACTATAAAGTTTTCAACTCAGAGAACCAAGAAGAAAATAGTACTATCTAAGTAAAGAGGAAGTGCAAACAAGCTACTTCCAAAAAATGTAAAAAAAAAAATGACAGAAACAGCTGACTGCCTGAAGAGTCACCCAAGGTTCCTCTGCATGTTGAGGCATCCATCTTTGGCCAAGAGGCCTACTATATCTGACACCTTTCTGTAAACAGGATATTCTGAAGGACCATCCTACCTTGTAATCAAAATCCACCAGTCCTTTCTTTTGTGTCCTGTTTGTCTAATTTGAACAGCATACTCTCAGCAGTAGAGGAAAGAGCACTTTCTTGCCCAGTGGCTACCCTTTGTCACAGAGAAAGTAAACTCAATGTAGAGTTTCTTTGATGCCCATCATCTTCTCCAAAGTACATTGCTACTGCGAGGAGCAGATATCTCTCATTGTCATAAAAAAAAAAAGACAAAATCTATGTCATTAAAATGTCTTAAAACCACATTCTGTAGATCTCTGAGGTATTTGAAAACAACCTGTCTAACTATCTCTGTTATAAGTTGAAAACATATCTAGTATAACTATAAGCTCAATTATAATTGGTATATAATTACTAAACTGCATTTCCTTCTTATCCTAAGTAGTCGATAATAATAATTTTCAAGGGCTAGAAATTTGCATTATATTGATCACTGACTTGGATAGGTACCATATCTTAAACAAGATTAGAAATATATGTACAGTATGTTTTAATAAGAATACTTTCAACTTTATATCAATATACCAAAAATCCAAGCCAATGTAAAACATATAAAACTATTAGTTGGGTTTTGGTTGAAAAGTAGATTTAATAATCTACATTATAGCCCTATTTCAATATCCATGCTTATTTTTTTCAGAGTAGATTTAACAATCTACCCTTATATTCTATCATATCTATATCCCTCCTTTTTTTCAAAACAAGAATATTTAATCTAATCTCTTCAGTTATATTTTCTTCCTGACCATAACCAATAACAAATTGTAACCAATCCCCCTAAAGAATGACAAATATCCACAATCATTTGAACAATAGTCACCCACTAAAGACATTAAGAATTTGGGTGTTGTATTCTTTTTTATACATTTTTAATTGTTTTTATTGAGCTATATGTTTTTCTCTACTCCCCTCCCTTCTTCCTCCCTCTTCTCTACCCTCTCCTATGATCCCCATCCCACCAATTTACTCAGGAGATCTTATATTTTTCTTCTTCCCATGTAGATTAAATACATGGATATCTATCTTAGGGTCATCTTTGTTCACTAGGTTCTTTGTGGTTGTTAATTGTAGGCTGGTTTTTATTTCCTTTCTGTCTAAAAGCTACTTCTAATTGAAAATCTATTTTGTTTTTCTGGGACTGGGTTACTTCACTCAATATGATGTTTCCTAGATCCATTTGTCCACAAATTTCAAAATGTCATTATTTTTTTTCTGTTGTGTAGTACTCCATTGTGTACCACATTTTCCTTATCCATTCTTTGGTCCAGGGGCATTTAGGTTGTTTCCAGGTTCTGGCTATTACAAATAATGCTGCTAAGAACATAGTTGAGCACATGTCCTTGTGGTGCAATTGAGCAATTTTGGGGTATATACCCAAAAGTGGTATTGCTGTGTCTTGAGGTAGGCTGTTAACTTAATTTTCAGAGAAATCACCATACTGATTTCTAAAGGGGCTATACAAGTTTGCACTCCCCCCACCAATGGAGAAGTGTTCCCTTTACCCCACATACTTTCCAACATAAGCTGTCATCAGTGTTTTTGATCTTAGCCATCTGATAGGTGTAGGATGGAATCTCACTGTTGTTTTCTTTTGCATTTCTTTTATGGATAAGGATGTTGAGTATTTCCTTAAGTGTCTTTCAGATGTTTTAGATTCCTTTGTTAAGAGTTCTCTGTTTATGTCTGTACCCCATTTTTATTGGATTATTTGTTCTTTTGAATAACCAGTTTCTTGATTTCTTTGTATATTTTGGAGATCAGCTCTCTGTTGGATGTGGGATTGGTGAAGATCTTTTTCTACTTCCTGATGTCTGGTGGCAACAACATCTTTAGAGAATCATGAAAAGAGAAATTCTGGAATAAATTTCAGTTAAAAGAAAAATTGTCCAGTTCCAGAAGAGATAGCTCTATCATTTGTTATCCAGTCTCTGAGTAAAGAGAAAGTGCTAGGCTTTTCTCAAGTTCTGGCTAAAATAGTCTGTAAGGCTAGATCATCTCTGCTAGCCACCTCAAAGTTGTACTTAGCAGTTTGTAGCCTAAAACTGATCTGTAAGTGGTCTTTTTCAGCTTAGTACTATTGTCACAGTCCGAGTAGAATCGTCACTGAGAGGACTCATTCTTCTTTTGAAGACCTGGATGTCACTCTTTTATATGGTCTTGGTTCACTGCAGAAATCTCAATCATTTAAAATATCATGTACAGCAGGTCTCACAGAAGTTAAATAAAGGCTTCAAAGAGTCAAAATATAACCAAATGACAATAAGATTAGTGATATCCTGTTTTCTCCCACCTTACCACTTCCTCTCTCTTCTTGGACTTATCATTTCCTCTTTGTCTGTACAAACTTCTAGACCTCTATGGTTAACTTGTGCCTGTGTCCTCTTATCTTTAGGCAAACTTTATTTGTACAAACAAGATATCATCACAACAATCCATTTTGTAGAGAACAATCTGCTTTTCTTTGCCAATTAGAATGATAATTTTATCCAAAATACTTACATAACAGAATCACCTTTGACTAAAATATCTGATTACACCATGACCCAGGCAAAGTGAAGTGCCAGAAACTTAGCCATCACAAAAGCTACCAAGGTCCAAATGAAGAGCAGAAGGAGGGAGAACACGAGCAAGGAAGTCAGGACCACGAGGGGTGCACCCACTGAGAGGGTGGGGCTGATCTAACGGGAGCTCACCAAGGCCAGCTGGACTGAGATTGAAAAATCATGGGATAAAACTGGGCTCTCTGAACATGGCGGACAATGAGGGCTGCTGAGAAGCCAAGGACAATGGCACTGGGTTTTGATCCTACTGCATGTACTGGCTTTGTGGGAGTCTAGCCTGTTTGGATGCTCACCTTCCTGGACCTGGATGGAGGGGGGAGGACCTTGGACTTCCCACAGGGCAGGGAACCCTGACTGCTCTTTGGACTGGAGAGGGAGAGGGAGGGGATTGGGGGGTGGGCAGTGGGGGGAGGGGGGGGAAAAGGGAAGCAGGGAGGAGGCAGAAATTTTTAATAAAAAAATAAAATAAAATAAAACAAAATATCTTCAATTTTGTCAGCACATAACTGATGATTTCAGCATCCTCTGGTCTTGTATATAGCACAAGTGTAATGCAATATTCATTCTTCAATTCAAGTACAATGCCAATAGTGTGTTTACATAAAATTACATCTATATAAGATATGATAGAATTATATCACTCTTTTCATACAAATTTTAAAAAGCATATAAAATTAAGTGTAACTAAACTTCTAAACTGCTATTGCTGCTTAGTTTGTTTATCAAAATTGAAATCATTGAATAGTAGCAACTATTTCTACATGAATACTACATACTCTAAGTAAACACAATGGTGTGACCTGGGCTTTCAAGTTGTTACCTAGCAGAAGTCAAATCTGAGGTATCACAGTAATGGCTTGATTAACGTTTTTCACTTGTTTATCATTCTTATTTTAATTTTCATACTTCTTTTCACTAAAAAGGTGAACATTTCTTGCAGCTGAATACTGAAACAGCTGGTTAGTTGTTTGCATCAATGAGCAGCTGAAGAAGAAAAGAAAAAAAAA
>NC_022016.1:13149396-13173356 GCF_000317375.1 Microtus ochrogaster
ATATTAATACAGTTTAACATTTTCCTGTTTTTTTTTTTACTTTGAAGTGCTGATGTTTCCATGAACGGGACATGCTATAGCTCCTTAGTCTTCTCTCTACCTATTCTTTCTACCTACAAAAGCTTTAGTGTCAAAAAGAAAAGGATCTACATAAGAAGTTTGACTTTTGATCTGTGTTCTTATACATAGTTACTGTTGTAGTTAGGAAGCTTTGACTAAATCCCATGGTTTCATAGCCTCTAGTATTCAAATCTAAATTTAGTTGATCAACAACCCTTTTTTCTAGATTTAGCCTCATTCTTACTTTATTACTTTCTATCATAAATACTGTGGTCACTTGAAATATTTTGTAGAATGCCCAAACATGAGCTGAGCAAGGATTCCAATATGTCTTGCCAATGTGTATGTGCAAAGTCCACAAGGCCTCAACTCTATATGAAGAACTAGAGACAATTGAGGAACATTGGGAACAGGAAATGTGAAGAAAAATATTTAGAATTGTGATTATACTGACATGGTAATGTGTTTCTTGTAGGTTCTCTTCCAAGATTCATGAGTTTACTTCATTTCCAGTATGAGACATACATGAAGTACACCATAGCTTGTTGCATATATGTTAGAATACTATCAATGTAATGGAAGTTACCCAATTTCAGCTATAATGGAAAAAAATTTTCACCCCTTGGCAAAATAGGTAGTACAGGTATACAAAATTGTATATCAACTAGAAAAAATAATATGAGTTATAGGTTAAAAATAAACTTGTTACATGATCCAGAAATATCTCTTTAGGTAAGCACAGTGAACATTCCTAGTCTGAAAGTAAGAGATACTTAAAATAATGGTAGTGTCAGAACATAAAGTATTATTGTTTTTGTACAAGGGCTTGAGGCAGAAGAATTTGAAGTTCTTGCTCAACTGATACAGGTCTAAAAGATTAAAGATTAGATAACTTTACATTTTAACATACTTATAGTTAATACCAGTATATAGTGCACCTAAAAAAATAAAGTAGCAAATGTTATATGGTATGACTTTAACAATTTAGATGATATATATGATGGTGAATATAGTTCCAGAATAAAATAATATTAAGTATATACCAAGTGTACAAGCCATTCATTCTTAAGGTCAGGCCTTCTGTCCAGCAGTAGACAGTCAAAACAAAATGAACCCTGGTAATTTGGGAATTTTTTGGTCTCATACATAATGCTTTGTCTAGACATTTGGAATTTTTTTTCTTTTTTCCCCACTCTATAGGTCTTTTCCTTATATAAATTTTTTTTTAGGATTGTGTTTAATTGGGTTGCTGTGTTTGTCAAAGTATGTGTCTCTGCATTTATATGTTTTTTCTTTCCTTTTTTACAAGGCTCTCTGTTTTTTATGTTCATTTGTTTGTTTTGTTTTTCATCTTCATTTCTTTTCTTAATTAATAAGATTCCTGCCTGCTTTTTAATGAGATATATCAATAAAGAATATGAATTTATGTAGGGAAGTAGGGAGGATCTGGAAGGAATTGGTGGAGGGAAAACCATGATCAAAAACTATTACAAAAAAACCATTTCCAATAAGACTACACACCAATAATATTAATCAGAATACCTTTCAGAAGAATCAAGCAAGTTTGAGAAGCTGCACACAACTTCTTCAGTAATAAGAGCTGCAAGACAAGACTTGAGTCAACTACTGCCCTGCTTTATCTCACTCATTTTAAGGAAGGTTCAAGTAGTACAGCTATTAATAAAAAGTACTGGAAGTTCTGAATATCTGTTCTTTTAATGAAAAAATTTATAGCTATTAGAGCTGAGCAAAGATCACCTACAAGTCATAAATAAATATCAATGTGGATTTGATGAGCAATATAGTCATGAAGATTATGTGGGTGGGATGTAAAGGAGAAATCAAAGGTAAATCAACACAGCAGGAACATCCTTCAAAGGAGCTTTGAAATGGACTTTTGAAAGTCTTTTCTTCAGCAATTCATAAGGCAGAAATTTCACACTGTGTGAAGATAGCAAATGAAAAAGCAGTTAAAGGTCTTAAGAAAGACCATTATTGGGCTGTCCACATGCCATTGGACTTTCTTAAGTGAAAAAGGAAAATGAAATATAAAACCATACCTGAAAAATGTGTGGCAGAAACAACCAGTTATATTTGTCCATTGACTCTGGTTAAAATGCCATTTTGCCTCTGACAGCAAGTTGAGAACAAAATCAGAAATTGCAACTATTTCAAGGATTTCATTTCAGTGTTTCTAGGAAGAACAGGGAACTCTATAATTCTGGAAAGTCTCTGAACAGCTCCTGTCTACTCCCAATACATTTAGTCTCATCATTTCTATCTTCCTTGAGGCTATCAAGATTCATCCTTTATCTCCTTTTCTTGTTTATGCATGTCTGCACTAGAAGCTCAGTATTTTGTGCTCAGCTGCAATGTCTAGTGAGATCTACAAAACTATTATCTGTGTACACTTGTATCATAATTGCTCCTTTCTTTCTGCATTTCATCTATAACACTCATAGGTACTTTATCATAAATTCTATTTTCACTATGTTTTCTTTTCAGAGTAAAATTAAGGTTTCAAGAGGTTAGAGATATGTGCAGGTTGTTTATGGCTTTATTTATATCAGCTAGAATAATATGTGACATGGTCAATACTCAAAAAATTATTTGAAAAATAAAAATGGTGAAATTAATATTCTTGTATAATATGGCAAAGATTATGCTAGAGCAATATTAGAGGTGGTAATAGGAATCAACTTTTAAAAATCATCTTTAGGGCTGGAGAGATGGCTCAGTGGTTAAGAGCACTGCCTGCCCTTCCAAATGTCCTGAGTTCAATTCCCAGCAACCACATGGTGCTTCACAACCACCTGTAATGAGATCTGGTGCCCTCTTCTGGCCTGCAGGCAGACCACTGTATACTTAATAAATTAATAAATCTTTTAAAAAAATAAAAATAAAAATCATCTATAAGGACACTTTAGTATAGTGTAAAACATTAGAATATTAAAACAAATGCAATATAATATAAGGTAGAGTCAAGCTAGTGTCTTAGAAAGTGAAGTTGAGAGTGAAACCCTTATCCTATCTTAGTTTTCTCTCTCTACAAGCCAACCGGTGGATTAAAATTTATCAAGCCTTCTCCTTTTATGCAGCCATATGTGATTCTTGTTGTGATCAATGAAATATAATCAAAGTGTTATGGTTGTTTGAAATTTAGATTTAAGTACTTAAGTATAATAATCAAAGGAGGACTTAGACATTGTTATTCCCTGTCACATCTTAAAATGCAACATGTTTCAGGCAATGCAGGTGGTAGTTAAAGATCTTGCATCATTTTAGCTTGAAGAAGAAATGAAACACGGATTGTTGAGTAGGAAAGCAAATGAACTTTCAATAGGCTTTTCACTAAGGAAAAAAAGCTTTTTGTTATATTACACAAGCTGGTAAAAAGCTGACATTGAGCCAGTTTAACTCTTCAGCATAATCTATGTTGTTTTGATTAATGTAAGGACAATAGAAGGTATCAACTTTTCTGAAGTCAAATTTATAACCGATATCTTGACCAAATATAGGATGTGAGCAGAGCATTTAGAAGTAAGAATATCTTCCATGAATGAGAAAACTGCATGACAATCCTGTAGATTAACAAGAGAAAAGAGATACCTAACTTGCACAAATAGATGTTTCATTACTTTCTTCCATGACTTCAGAGAGACTAATGAAGCAAACTGGGAACTGGAAAAGGGGGTTGATGAATTACACTCTTCATAATAGCAATCTATCTTGGAAAAATAAAATTTGACAAGTGGCTTTTATGTATTCTCTGTCCACCACTAGGTTAGGCATGGAAGAAACTACCAGATAACCAGAGTTCATGAGTCCTTCTCTGAAGAATACTATAATAACCATTGTAGATAAAACTAAATATTACTTATTATTTATAATAACTAAGAAATTAAAGGTAATGGGAAACTTAGATGTCTTGAAAAATCTAGGAATGATTTCTGGAGATGAGGGTTTTATATTTATATTCAAGGTATTTCATATACCTTGAATAATGTGGAGGATTTAATGCTGCTTAATAATGTTTTGGACAAAAGGTGGTTTGTGGTGGTATTTGTCTTTAATCCCAGCACTTGGGAGGCAGAGGGAGGCAGATCTCTGTGAGGTCGAAGCCGGTCTGTTCTACAGGAACTAGTTCCAGGACAGGTGTAACATGAGGACCTTCTTGTTGGGGTTTCTGTCCTGCTCAGTTCCCACAACCATTTAGTCCCCCCTCAAAATCATACAGAGAGTCTGCATTAGTTATAAACTGATTGGCCCATTAGCTCAGGCTTCTTACTAACACTTATAACTTATTATTCTTATCTATGTTAGCCACATGGCTTGGTACCTTTTTTGGCAGGGTAGGTCACATCTGCCTTCTTTGGTATCTGGACAGGACTGGGGAGGAATGTGCTTCCTCCTTCCCAGAATTCTCCTGTTCTCATTGACCCACCTCTACTTTCTGTCTAGTTGTCCTGCCTATACTTCCTGCCTGGCTACTGGCCAATTAGAGTTTATTTAAAACTTAATTGACAGAATTCAGAATAGTCCCACACCAGATAGGCACCAACGCTACACAGAGAAACCGTGTCTCAATAAAAAAAAGCAAATTAATAAATAATATAATAATATTTTGGAATTATTAAGAACTAGAAACACTGTAAAGTCTATTCAATTTGTCAAAACCATTCTACACACTACCATCCAAATTTCAGAGAACAGGATCAGAGATGTTAAATAATGCATAAAAGTCACAGAGCAGAGAAAAATATAGCAGAGATTTGTTTCTTATGAAATGTTAAGCATGAAGCAATGGTTTTGAGGAAGAGAGACATGGAATGAGTGTTTCAATTTTAATGCTGTGTTAGAGTGACTCAGTTTATTAGCAGATATTCAGCTTTTTATTTTTGTTTATAGATAAGAATTAGATCGTCTATAAATACTTTTAAATAATGAAACGTTACACATATTCATTTTTCTTAGTGAGAAAACTCTTTTATTTCAAAAATATAAATCCACATTTCAGGTTTTTATACACATAAACATATGGAAATGGTGATAGAAGTATTCTTCATTCATCTACACAGCACTTCAGTCTTCTGTCTTACAGGGCTGAAGATCATCCCAAGGAAATGAAATAATGAATGATTTTTAAGAGAAATCCAATTAGTGCCTTCTGGGATTAAAGCAAATTTCCAACCATATAGTTCCACCCTAACATGGATTTAGCATTTGATTCTACACAACGTTTTGAAAGAAATCCTATGGCATATTCGAAAAGTTAAGTGAAAATAATGTAATGGGAAAACTTATGGAGGGACAAGAGTATAAAATGACCTTTCAAAGGCAAAAAAATTTAGTAACATCAGGAAACTATTATCATTTTTAGACATTCAGTGACAGTTAAAAAGAATAGTAGGCCAGGCGGTGGTGGCGCACGCCTTTAATCCCAGCACTCGGGAGGCAGAGGCAGGCAGATCTCTGTGAGTTCTAGGCCAGCCTGGTTTACAAGAGCTAGTGCCAGGACCGGCTCCAAAGCTACAGAGAAACCCTGTCTCGAAAAACAAAACAAAACAAAACAAAACAAAACAAAACAAACAAAAAAAAGAATAGTAGTACCTGAAATGATAAGGACTAAAGCTATGTGCATGGGGAAAAGTCCTACCTCCTTAAAGATGCTGAAATCCTGTTTATCACAATGTATGGCAAATTTAAGTTAAATGGCAGAAAAGGAAGAAAATAAGAAAAGGGAAGGGAAAAATTTCTGTATATGCAATTGAGGTTAATTATCTTGAATTGAAATAAGGTCGTTACACTGAATTATCTAGATGGCTGAATCTAATCACCATACTTCTTTAAGAAGAGTTCCCTGCCATTGTCAGAAAGAGATATGATAAAGGTAGATATATCAAAGAGATCTGATATTATATTGCTGGCTTTGAAGATGGAGGAGAGGGTCATTAACAAAGGAATGTGTTAAAACTTTAGAATCTGGAAGTGACAAGAACAGATTCTATTCTATTCACTAGTGTAAAATATAACCTTGCCAACACTGCAATTTCAATTCATTGAGACCTGTCACAATTGCGACCCATAAAATTGTGAGGCAATTGATTTGTGTTGTTTAAATTTCCAATGTTTATAGTAATTTGCAGAAAACTAACTCATATAATGGGCTTTCTAATAAAAGTTGTGATCCTAGATAAAAGTTGGAAGCCATTGTCCAACAATATTCCATCAACATTAAGAAAGAAAGTAAATCTAATCTCATCTCTTGCTTTCTGGGGCTCTGTAAGTGTCTTCCATGAGTGATATTCATTATATGAGAGCTTTAGAAAAAACAACATTGAGTAATATAATTTCTAACAATTATTGTTAAAAGTTTGGAGTCTCACAGGAAAGAATGGAGAATGGACCTAAGACGGTAAATAGAAATGCCTCAACAAAGATGTCAGATTTGAAGGGAGAAGTTTCAAATGACTGTGTGTTTATTTTATTCATCATCGTAGTAGGGAGAATCTGCCAAGAAGTATTGCTGGGGGAGGCTGCTTATTTGTTCGAAATAAACACACAGAAACTACATTAATTGCAATACTGTTTGGCCAATAGCTTAAGTGTATTCCTGGCTAACTCTTATATCTTAAATTAACCCATTTCTACTAATCTGTGACTTGCCACTGTGGCTTACTAGAAAGGGTCCAGTGCATCTGTCTGCAGCAGCAGCTCCATGGCTTCTCTCTGAGTTCATCTACTTTCACTATATATCTCTTTCAGCTGGGCTTTACTCTGCTAAGCCATTGGTCAAAAGAAGTTTCTTTATTTACCAATAAAAGAAACACATAGACAGAAGGACTTCCCACACCAAAGTATTGTTATGTACCTGGCTTCATGAAGAATATTGGATTTATTTATATACTTCCATTTAATAGTTAGGGATAGATATGTAAATGTATTAACTGGATCACATCAATCAACATGGTAATCACTTATCAAATCTACTTAAAAGATTGCCATTTACTAAGTACAAAGAAATAAGTGAGAGTGAATTAAGATCTAGAATATAGAAATACAGCTTTTGCTCTGAAGGAATATAAATGTAGAGTATTGGTGGGGCTGGATAGGGTGGAAAGCAAGTGAGTATAACCATTCACAGTTTATCTACTCAAGCTGTCCATACGGGTTTGTGAGTGGAGGGTAGTGGAGAGAGTGGGGCGTGTTCTCAGAGAAGTACTGTTTAATCTGGATCTTAGAATATGTGTAATTGGAACCTTAGTACTAGAATAGTATCAAAAGAGTAAAATGGCATCAGAAAAGGGAAGTCTGCAAACCTTGGCATTCAGAGAAAGTAAAAAGTTCTTTATTTTTGGAATATAAGATACTTGGGACATGTGTTATAGTGGAATGAGAGTTTGAGACATTCTGTGGCAGAACAAATTATGGAGAGTCTTCTAAGACACCCCTCCTCTGTGTGATTTTTAGTATAAAATAAAACTAGCAGTCTAATATAGAAAAATAATGATATAGTGTGTAGTAATAGGGTATTTGTTATAAAAGTCTTCAGAACAATATAAAATGAGTAAATTTAAAACAAATAATTGATACCATAATGTAAATGTTCCCATCTCTCAAAGTTATATCTTTTTTTTTATAGCCCTGTGTACCCTGTTCTGGCCACTTATTTAACAGATTTTAAATATCAAAATAAAATTTTTAACAAAAATGCTCAGAAGACACAAATTCTGGACTCACCGTAGTCAGACATATGGCAGAGATGAGATTTTTTTTGTTGTTGTTTTAGACATTTTCCCCCTCTCGCTGGAGCATAGACAAACAGGAGAAGTTGTTCTTAGGCAGTTCTTCTCTCGGGCAGTTGGTCCACATCCCTCCATTATGCTCTCAGAAAGGTGATCCCCAGTTCCGACTGGCCTAACATTAATGTATCTTCTCTTATTAAAATAAAAGTTATTTCTATAAAATGTATTTAGGAAAAATAAATCTAGTTAGTGTCTTCTTGCCAATATGTCAGAATAGCTGACTTGAACTTCCTTGGTGTGGATCAGAGTTACAAATGTCTTTCCCTTAATCAAACTCCTCCTGGGGTAAGTGAGCTAGATAGTGCAAGTCAAGCTGTCTGTTTCTATGACAGACATTCTATTGAATTACTTTTACATTGTCTACACACTGAAGCCCTGAGAGCAACACACTTCTTTTCCAGGATCCCCAGCCATTAAACAAGTAAGAGAAAAGGACAGAATTGACAAGCACCCTCCAGTTAGAATACTAAAATCCTTGAGCTCTTGTGAAAGCTGTTTTCCCCTCTTCAGAAACATTTTTTTCATCTATAAAGTAGGAGGAAGAACGCAATATTTCAAGGAGACAATTTGAAAGGTGTATCAGTTGAAAAAAACAGGGGGAAGTACTGCAAACCCAGACTGACTAATTGCTAGCCTACGGATCTTGGCTATGGAAGGTTAGAAAGGGTAGACTGGAGGAGGGTTTAGGAGAATAATAACTAACACTTAGAATGTTTCAAAAAGACACAGGACCTCTATTATTATACGAACACACACATATTTTTGTAATGGATATTTATTATTATTCTAGAGATATCCTGAATAATGGGGGGGGGATACTCTTTCCTAAACTATACGCTGCCAAGTGAAAAGACAAGTGCCAGGTTCAGGATGCCTGCCCCTCCAGTTGTTGGCCAAAGGTATCCCAGAGACATCAGATTAATAGAGAATATTATCATTGTTATTAATTGTCCACCATAACTAAATAGGACAACTCTATTACTGAAGACACAATTCATAATTATCAAGAGACATGGAGAAAAGAGTTGATATTAACCAGGAAGCATTTTTACTGCTGTATAGCTCTTATGGTTGTAGAAGCTGCTATGATGATCACTTTGGGAGAAAAATCATCATCAACCTTGTGATCGATAGTAGAGATTGACTTGTAAAAATATTCCCATGAGTCCAATAGTGCCATGAATGTTATGTGGATAACCAACTGATTTCTGATTGAGCTTAAGGCCTGCTTCACTGAAAGAAATATAAATTTGGTACTGTAAATCTGGCCAAGTACTCTTGAATAGGAAGCCCTTATTTTTAGAATAGAAATAAAATTTTCTGATTAAATATGAATACTTATAAATATGAATTACCACTGAACTGATTTATCTTTTATTTATTTTAGGTACTTGATAAAATAACTCTTTTATTTCTGAAACTATTTTTTGTAATTGTATAGCTAGATCAGTTTATTCAAACTTGCATTAAGAGTTCTGAAATAATAAACAAAATGCAACACATTGGAGCTCAAAACACATCTTAAGAAATAGCATGCTCTGTTACCCAGAAATAAGTCATCTACAATGACTGACTGTAAAATGTTATTAAATATTTTTCATAGTTATAGACTAGGGTTTTGTTTACTGGTTTTGTATATGTGGAGTGTTTGTATGTGTTATATGAAAGCAGTTACTGAATTTACTGGTTTGCCAAGATGAGAAATTTTAAAACTATTTATTTTAATTTTATACAATTATATATTACACATCAAAATCCTTGCATATAATAGACACTTTCTAAAGTGTCACAACAGAAAAAAAAAGAAATTAAGAAAAACTGAACTAAATTTATCTATCCTATCTGACCGCAATGTCATACAGCTTAAAATTGGCAGTAAATATATATCTGGTGATTACAAAATTCATGGATGTTAAAGAACACATTATCAAATGTTGAATAGGAAAAGGAGTCATTAAGAAAGAATGTATTTTAAATCATGGACTTAAATGAAAATGGAAAAAATATAACAAATCCTCTCATACATATTAAAAGCATCCATTAGACAGAAAATAGTATTTCTGAGCACTAACATTTAAAAAACAGAAAGACCATGAATAATGACTTAAAGATTCAACTCAAAACTTTGGAAATTCAAGAATAAATCAAACTCAAAACTGAAAAATGGAAAGAAATAATAAAAATCGGGACAAAACTATTTAAATTGATCAAAGTCGATAATACAAATAGTTAACAAATATAATTGCTGATTCTATGAAAATTTTAACAAAATAATCAGACCTTTGACCCAAATTGCCAAAAGAAATAAAGGGAAGACGCCAATAAATAAGGTCAGAAATAAACAGTGGAGTAATAGAAGAGACACTAAAGAAATTCAGAATATTATCAAGAATACTTTAAAAACCTATATTCTAGTAAGAAAAGCTAAAATAGTAGGCTAATTTTTAGATTTATCAAAATAACCAACCTGTGACCCATGAACCTGGTTTGCATGTGTACCACAATTCCTAGGTCAGTTATGTCTTTCCCTTCTTCCCTTCCCACAGCCCTCCTCCATCTGCAAACCCACATGACTGGTTCCAGATTCATAAACTGTAAAGCCTGTATGTATGCTCTATGCGCATACTGCTTTCCTAAGGAAGTCTCTTCTTCGCTTTCCCCACTGTTACCCCAATCCACTGCCATCCATAAGTCCCCAAAGCTAGTTTCAGAATACACACCCTTCTATGAGATACCTTTTGTCAGAAAATTGTTTCATCCCCTAACCTTCCCTTTCTCTACCTGCTGCCATCTACAACCTACAGGCTTAGTTTCAGACACTTGTTTGGGAGCCATGTTTTACTAATCTTTTAATAGCTCATCCACCAGCCTTATCAGGCTTATCTCAGTTCATACGTCTCCTGAGCTGTCCAAGTCTAAGGAAGGCCAAATTATTACATTAGATACATCAGAGAAAGAAGTCCATATGACTAGGACAAATTACAAAAACAAAAATACCCAAAACAGCATGCCTGTCATAAAGCTCACTAGACCTATAGATATTTTTCTCTAATGAGGAATGTCTACATAACTCCAGGACACAGAATTTAGAAGTTAAGTAAAAGAAAAAAAAACTTATCAAAGAATTCAAGAAACTTAAAGAAGACACAAATAGAAATCCATGAGATTAGCAATAAATGCTTCAGTGATTTCAAAAAAAATACAATATATACAAAAATGAAACAAGGAAGATAATGCAAAATTTCAAAACTGAATTTAATAAATACATGGAAACATTGAGGAGAATATGTGAAGAAATAAAGATGAAATCAAAAATTTTAGTATCTCATTTAGAAAACTCAAGAGAAAGCCTTATAAATAAATAGAATGAATCAATACCAAACTAAGGAGCACATAACCATACAGATATAAAAAGTACACAGAACCCAAATGGGACAGGACAGAATAAAAAAAAAAAAAGAGAGAAGACAACCAACAAGCAAAAAACATCCTACAATACACCCTAGCCAAAATACTAATTATACAGAACAATAAAATTAAAATTATCAAAATCTGTAAGACAGCAAAAATGCAAGTCTGATCCCAGGTATATCCACAATAGACTTCCACCAAGCTTTGAACAACCTACCTCCAGTTCTTAAATTATTTTTAAAAGGAAAAGTAAAGAAACAAAAGAATCACTTCCAAACTCATTCTCTGAATCCAGTATTGCTCTAATACCAAAACAAAATAAAAACTCACACATAAAAAACCAAACCTGCATAATAAGAAATTATCATTGCCAACTATTCATCTAACAGAAGATTAATAATCAGAATATACTAATAACTCAAAAAACAGAGTAAAAATAACCACCCTGTTTAAAAAATGGTCTGGAAATCTAAACAGAGGGCTCTCATGGAAAAATTAAAATGAATAAGAAATACTTCAAAAGCTGTTTATCTTCCTTAGTAATTAAGAAAATGCAAATTGCACTCTGGAGGCAGAGGCAGGCGGATCTCTGTGAGTTCGAAACCATCCTGGTCTACAAAGCTAGTTCCAGGAAAGGCTCCAAAGCCACAGAGAAACCCTGTCTTGAAAAAAAAATGCAAATTAAAATATCCATTAAAATTTATTACACCTGAGTCAGAATGGCTAACATCAAAAAAAAATAAATAAATAAATAAAAAGGACAACAGATGCTGGTGAGGTTGTGGAAAGGGGGATTCCTCAGTAACTGTTGGTAGGAATAAAAATTGTACTATGGAGAGTCTTCAAAAAACTAAAATAAATATATCATATGACTTATTTATACCATTACTTGGCATATGTTCAAAGGACTCAACATCTTACTCCACAGATGTATTCTCAGTAATGTCCATTGTTGTCCTCTTTCCAACAGCCAGCAATTACAAAGATTCTAAATGTACTTCATCAGACAAATGGAAAATTAAACTGTGCTGCATATACACAATGTTATACTATTTAGCTATAAAGAAAAATTAAACCACGAAATTTTCAGGTAAATGAATAGACCCAGAAAGATAATATTGAGTGAACTAACCGAAACTAAGAAAAAAATAAAACTTCTTGTTTTCTCTCATTCCTCCAATTTCTCAGATATGAGTATACAACATGAAGTAACCACGAAAACCAGGTAAGTATGAAGAGATCATAGATGGAGGGAAGGAGTGTGAGAGGTGAGTAACTGGATACAGTGGATAAGGAGTGAAAAGTGAAGTCACGGGGAGGGATCTCTTAATGTGGAGGAAGCAAAGATGGAAATTCAGAAGGAGAAGGAAGGGATGAGAGACATCTAACTTCAAGATGGTTTTATAAAGTTTCAAGGAATCTCATCATTTCATATTCAGTTATAATTATATACACAAAATACATAATACACATATGCATACATATATATTCATATATAAATATATATATTTAAGATATAAATTTATCTTCAAGGAAATTAAAACACTTGAACTGATATTAATCCCTTGTAGTCAGACTTTCTTTGGTATGCCAACTCCCAAATAATGACATGGAGAATTCTTATTAAGTCTAAAAGCTTGGGTTTAGTTAAATTTGTTCCCAACTAATGCTTAAGACTTAAATTAACTCATTTATAGTAATCTATGTTCTTGCATGTAGCTCATTGCCTCTCCTCAGTGGCATGAGCCTCACATCCTCCTTGTCTGGTGGGCGAATCTTACCTTTATTTTTCCTAGAGTTCCTATCTCTTCCCTGACTTTCCGCCTATCCTCTCTTGCCTAACTATTGAATTTTTAGCTCTTTACTAAATGAATGAATCAGAAGGTGACTTGGCAAAGACACATCTTCACAGTGTACAAGAAGATTATTCCACAAAAGATCTCCAAAGAAATCTTAGGCTAACAAAAACACCAGGCACAAGGAACATCAGTTTGAATGTTGAATATATATATATATATATATGTATATGTATATATACATATACATTATATATACATATATATAATGTCATTTGTACATTTTAAAAAATGTGAAATAATTTGCATTCCCTATGGATATTGTTTTTAGTTTATGACTCTTCTGGGGAGTATTTTTACTCAAAATATTTTAGCTTTATTAAAATATATATAATATATATGCAATCATTTATATATGGTTCATGTAATTTTGGTAAACATGAAATAATATGGATTCCCTGCATTTTTTCAAATATTGTTAGTTTTATTTTATTCATTCTAAATTCAACATGCCTATCTTTATTTTCCCTCTTTCCTCTGAAGTTAAAACTTGCAAGTTGTTCCCATCACTCTTCATAGCGTCCTTGTATTTCTATGCTACTCCCTTTCATGGAGTTTCTATGCCTCATTATTCCTATCTAGGCATCTGTGTTTTTTCCAGGTTATAGGCTTACATCAAAAGATTGAGAGTAAATAACTACAAGTTAGAGAAAACCTCTAGTTTTTATCCTTCTGTGTCTGTGTTATCTAACACAGTATTAAGTTTCCTAGTTCCACTCAATTACATACAAATTTAATATTTTCCTTTTTCTTTAGCTGAATAAAATTTATCGTGTATATGAGTCATGTATTCAATATTTACTTATCAGTTGGACATTTAGGCTGCTTCCACTTTTAGTTACTATCAATAAAGTGTCAACAAATGTGGATGAAAAGTTTTTGAGAAGTACAATGTAATGTATTTGGGTCATATGCTAAATAGTTGTATATATAAGTTCTATGATAGGTATATTTATACCTTTTATAAGAATTCTCCACACTGATTTTTTTTAAGAAGTGTGCTTGTTTGCATTGTCACCAACAATGAATGAGGGTTCCCCTTTTGTTCCAAATCCTAGCCAACATTTGCAACCACCAGTTCTTTTGTTAATATTTTCCACTGTGATTGTGGTAACCTTAAATCTTAATACATGAAATCATAACTACTTTTCATGTCAATATATTTAAGGGTGCTGGTCCCCCTCCCATTTTTAAATTAGTTTTTGAGAATTTTATACAATGTATTTTTGCCTATCCACTGCTCAGATCCTCTCAGACCTATCCCTTCTCTATCCACCCAATTTTGGGTCATTGTTTTCTCTCACAAACCAAGTCTATTTTGAGCTTTGCATATATTCATGGATGTGTCCCTTTCCACTGAGGAATGGCACACCTCAATGGGGAACTCTTAAAGAAAACTGAAGATCCCTCTCTCAATAGCTATCAATTACTGAGAGTTCCTCAGCTACGGGTGTTGCATCATTTCCACCTCTCTTCTCCAGTCTTTGATTTGGTTAGTCTTGAGTTTGCCTGGGGCTGTGCATGCTGACATAATCCTGTGTGTTCAAATGTTCAGGTCCCTTGGTGGGTCTGAAGGACTCTGTATCCTTTTGTTCATTTAATTTCTATGAGTCTTGCAGTCATGCCAAACCCTTTTTCTCAACAATCACTTTACAGGTGACTTGCAAAGGGATAAAGATCAGTAGTGTATGTTTTTCATACAGTACTAGACATTCCAGTTTTTTCTCTGCACCTTGGACAGTTGTGAACTTTTCTAATGCAAATAGACGCTTCTCTGATGAAGATTTCAAACTGAGTCAATTTATGGGTATAACAATAAGTTATAAGCAGAATAATAGTAATAGTATCAAACTAATTTAGTGTCTATGACGTATCTAGTCATAAATTCTTGGTTCAACAATGATGAAAATATGGATTTCATCTTGTGGAGTGACTTGTATAGGAACAGAAAGTTCTTTCTGGACATTCTGGTAAGTGCACCAGTGATTATGTCTTGTCATCCTAGTGGCTGCTGAGCCCACAAGATTCAGAGTTTGGTAGAGATTGTTTTATTTTATCCTTTTTAGTTTGTGTAGAGCCTTCCAGATCCTGTTCATTTTTTTTAGGATATAATCCAATAAATGTAGTTCTCACCCCAAATAAAGGAAATTTCTCTTTGAAACATATGGAGACCATTACAGAAAACAAAAACCAATCAAAATGCAGAGTTGGGGAGAGGGGGGCAAGACAAAAGAACACATCTACAATACAACTCATGCACCTACACCTAAGACTGTAGGATCACTGTGGAAGAAGAGCTGGGAAAGTACATACTAGAGAAACAGTGAGATTGTTGGGAAATTATGTTTCCTAGGGATGTCTGACTAGAACTATAAGGTCTCATCAGGTGGACAAGGACAAAAAACGACATAACAGGGTGGATGGAAGAGACATTGGGGCTCCAACACTACAAAAAGAAAAAAATAATACTGTGGTTTGTGGTTATTGACCCCACGCTGGAAAGTTTAAATCCTTTGGGAGTTTATTTGTATATATTTTGGATATTTTATGTGACTTGTCTGTATTCACATGTCATCTGTCAGATCACACATGTTTATATTATTACATCACTTTTCTCAAGATCTTGGAGTGATTTCAAATATCTTCACAGTGTTTTATAGCATTTCCAGGTACTAGGGTAATGGAGTGGTCTTGTAAAACTCTACACATTCCCTTGCTTATTAGACCTTGGCTAGATCCTTTTGTCACCGGATCATTGGGCTACCGGGTGGCCCTGTTTAGTTGCTGAGGAATCCCTTCTGGACAGGTGAGTGTGTGCTATCCAGGGGTAGAGTGTCCCGGAAGAGAGCACAAACCCCCCTCCCCCAGCTCTTTCTGCAGGAGTGTCTTTCTTTTGCACGACCCAGCCCCCCCAGCACCCCTCCCAACCCGGACCTGCTCTATGCTAGACCTTGGCTAACTTCCATGGCACACACATTTTTTGAAAGTTGTTAGTATTTTTAGAGGAGGTTCTTTTCCCCCTTCTACTTCACATGCCTAATTCCTTCTGACTTTACCCAGATGAGGTTACTGGCCACGTCTGTCAAAATAATATCAAGATTTTTTTATTATTTACCTGTTTCCGAAGAATTTCCATCATATCTCTGATATCTAATCACGTTAACAGCATTGAATTAATTCAGAAACAGGTTAATATGTGTTTTTCAACTTTCTGCTATATTTATTTGAGAGAGACTCTGTGGTTGGATCATTCTGGCTGTCTTCAGTAATAGCAAAGATCTTGGTCAGAGATTGTTTTTTAGACCTGATTATTTCCAAGGGTACAATTTAATTTTTTTAGAGCGCATATATTCATATACATATATATGTATATATTAAAGTATCACTTTATTTAAAATGAGAAACATGTTGCCATACTTGTCAATTTGTATTTCTGAATGGTAATATAAGCAAATATTTAAAAAGTGTTATTCTTTGACTCTTGAATTACTGACAGTTCTTTAAATGTTTTATTATTCTCTGAGAATTTCATACAAATAGGCTGGTCATATTTCACCTCCCCAACTGCACCATCCTACCCACCCAACTCCATGTTCTTTCATTCTCTTAAAAAGAAACAAAACTACATATCATAAATTACCAGGTAAAACTCCCAATAGCAGAAACGGGGTTCATCTTCTTGGGTTATTGGTCATAAACGCCCCCAAAATTTTAGAGGCTATTGCAAATTATATTGTTTATCCTCCATATTCTGACTGTAAAGCAATATTGATGAAGGCATTGTAATTATCTGTTCTGTCCCTTTAAGAGATAAGCCATGCCTACTGCCTTGCTGCTTTCAGCCTTGGTCTTCTCTTCCATTCTCCCAAGCAGCTTCTGCCTCTCCCTAATTCTCCCCTCTTCCCCCTGCTCGCTCCCTCTCCCGCCTCTCTCCTTCCTCCCTCTCTCCCCTCTTTTCCCTTTCCCCTTCCCCTCCATAAGCCACTTAATAAATGTCCAATTTACTTTACAGGGTGTGCCTGTCTGCCTCCTACCCGCCACCAACCACATGACACACTGGGGACCAGCCAGCCACCTTCCTGCCATGTGGTCTTGTGGGCAGTCCCTGCCTAGGACTGGCCGCTCCCACTGCCCACAGGCAAGGATTTGCACCATCCGTAGATCCACTGTCTGCTGCAGGGATCCTGCAGCAAGCTGTCTGGGACTCACAGCAAACCCATTACAGGCATGACTTAATATTATACAACATGAGAAATTGAGTTAGTACTCAACTAGAACTGTCTACCCTACTGACTAGTGTTCATAGTATTGGAAAGCACATACTGTTAGACTGTTAGGAGGGGAAAAAATCAGTTTTCTCCATTGGAGTGACATTTTGTATACCAACCACACTCACTCCAGAGCACACTACATGCTAAGGAGTAGTTCACCAACACAAAACAGACTCCACATATTTTTGTGCTCTTTGTATGCTTTATGTTACTGTTGTTATGGTTTGGTTTTTTGTCATTATGTTTATGTTTTCCTCTGTTTGAGGGAGAGATACAATTTGATGTTGGATTGGTATGAAGGTAAGGAGGGTCTTAGAGCAGTTAGAGGAGGGGAAAATGTAATTTGTGTGAAAGTTTAAAAAGTAATTTTCCAATGAAATAAAACAGAAGAATATATAATGATATAGATATCCCATTTTTGGATGAATATTTAAGAATCACTTATTCTTTTTATTTTTAACTAGCTGTGAACTTCTACATAGCTATCCACAGAAACAAAAAAAGCTTCATTGATGAGGTCTGACAGCTGCAGTAATGGGTAAAGAAATATGGATTTAAAGAAATGAATGTTACTATATCCTTCTAGAAAGTGTAGTGGTTTGAATATGAATGATCTCAGTAGAGTCATATATCTGAGTGGTTGGTCTCCTGGGAATGGCACTATTAGAGGATTTGACCTTATTTGATTAGGTATAGTGTTGGTGGAAATGTGTTCTTGAAATGGGATTTGAGTTTCCAGATGGTCAAGCCAGGCCCAGTGGCTCACTCTCTCTTTCTTTTGCCTGCCAAACCTCATGTAAAACTATTTGGTTCTTCTGTAGAACCATGTCTGCCTGCATACCACCATGCTTCCCTCTGTGTACAACTCTATAAAAATAACGGCCTAAACCTCAGGTTATATGTTCTCCTTTAAAATATTTGTTAAGGTCATGGTGTCCCTTCACCCGCAACAGAAACCCTACCTAAGACAGAGGTTTGTACCAGGAACTCATGTATTGCTATGATAGGCCTGACTGTGCTTTTGTTCGGGGTTTATGTAGACTTTGGAACTAGGATTAGTAAGGAAGCTGAAATCTGTAAGTGGGAGCTTAATGGCACATATTAGTAGCAGCATGGAAAGCAGTGGTGCTGAGGGCAATTTGAAGTGTGGGGACCCAGTTCCAAAGGTTTTAAAGGAGAAGAACATAAATATATGGACTGGAGACAATTCTTTCGATATTTTTGTGAAAAATGTGGCTGCTTTCTGCCCTTCACCAAAATATATGACTGGTGCTAAATTGAAGAGTTGTGGATTAACAGCTTTGGCAGAGGAGATAACCAGACAGCTTAGTATGTCTTGCTTGGTTATTAATGGCCATACTTATGTAAATACACAATGAAAAAGAGCTGAGCAAGGAAAAATATACAAT
Source organism: Microtus ochrogaster (assembly GCF_000317375.1). Classification (NCBI taxonomy): domain Eukaryota; kingdom Metazoa; phylum Chordata; class Mammalia; order Rodentia; family Cricetidae; genus Microtus; species Microtus ochrogaster. The sequence continues at coordinate 13,168,209 of NC_022016.1, forward strand.
GTAAAGTTTGAGAAGAAAAGGGGCAGCAGGAAGTGTAAACAGATTAAAGAAAAGCCTCCTGCTAAGTAGAATAAACGGAGTGCTGACCTCAGAGAAAGACCCCATTGAGCCTTAGCTTTGCAACTTCTGAAAGGGAATTAAAGGAAAGCTTGAAGGCTATCAGCTTGGTGCACACTAATTCCAACACTCAGAATGCAGACTAATAGAGCTCTGAGTGAAAGGCCGGTTTGATTTACAAAACAAGTTTCAGGGCAATCAAGCTTCGGTAATAAAGAAAACAATGAAAATGAAAAGCTGGTGAATACGGAATTGAATAAGAGAGCCCTTTTCACCCTCAGCCACAGAAAAACATAATTCTGTCTTTAGAGACAATTTAGAAGAGATCATGGAGTCTCCCTCCAGTGATAAGAAAAGCCGCTGAGGCCATCATGCATGTGTCAGGGGTGTCCCTGCATGAACTTCTACAGAATCCAGAAAGACGATGTTTGGGTTGCCTTGGAGACCCTAAGACACTGGAGATTCAAAATCTTTGGATAGCCTCTGAATAGAGCTGCTGACATGGAAGAAAACCCGCCTAAGGGAGAAAAGTGTGCTGTTGTCAAAGAAGCTGATAGAAGTTGGCAATCTGGAGCCTATTGATATTATACATGGTGAATCAGATTTTGAAGTTAGCCCAGTTGATTTTCAACCTTCACTATGCTCCTTTTCCCCCCTTTGAAATGGTAATGAATATCCTTTTCCATTGTGTGTAAGAAGTATGGACTATGCCTTTTCATTTTGATTTTACAAGTAATCATTAAGAGATTGCCATGAGTCTCAGAAAATATTTTGAACTTTGGACTACTAAACATTGAGAGTCTAATAGACTTTGGACTTTTGAAGTTGGACTAAATGCATTTTTGCATTTTGATATTGTCTATGGAGGCCAGGGAGTGCAATGTGTTGGTTTGAACAGAAACGGCCTTCATAAACTCACAAATATGAATGTTAGTCACAAGCAAGTGCCACTATTAGGAAGTGTTGTGATTTTGTAGTAGGCCTGACCTTGTTGAAAGAAATATTTCACTTGGGATAGCCTTTGAAGTTTCAGATGCTCAAGCCAGGCCCAGTGTCTCTCATCCTGCTGTGTGCTGATCCTGCTGTAGAATTCTCAATTCCTTCTCCAACACCAAGTCTGCCTCTGTGCTGCTGTGCTTCCTTGATGATAATGGACTAAACCTCTGAATTTTAGGCTAGCCCCAATCAAATATTTTCCTTTAGAAGAGTTACTGTGGTCATAAAGTCTCTTCACAGTGCTAGAAACACTAAGACTGTAAGTTAATAGCAATAGGTTTATTTCTGGGTCCTGCAAGTTCTCCAGCCATAGATTTTTGACCAGATTTTTAGTACCCACACGTGCCTCCTTTCTTAGAGTTGCTCTCTAAAGAAGTTACAAAGCAGTAGGTTACCACCATTAAATTACTTGTGTGCTATTATTGTACCCACAGGCATGTTTTGGCATGCATCATGATCACTATTGTAGCTTGCCATTGGGTAATACTATTGATCACTTTTCCCCAACCAGCAATCTTTATATTGTTCTCTGGAAACATGGAAGGCTGACAACATAGAGGAAACTTACTCATGTTACCATAATATTTTTTTTTTGTTTCTGTGACCGATATGTATAAATTCTTCATCAATAGGGTCAGATCATCAAATTTCTGTGGATAATCAAGAACAGTGGCAATAGCCTGTATTGTTTGGGGGATCTATTAGACACTGTGGACCAACAACTGGAGGGGAGCTATTTCAAACATAGCAATGGACTTTTTATTTGATATCATTATCCACTGTGTAGGTTAACTCCAAATTAAATTTGCTTATATGATTACATATGTGCATATACATATGTACTAATACATATACATATATATGAATAAAACAGCATTTCCATATTTTTTTTCAAATATCCTTAGTGTGGTAATGGGGAACACTCATGTAATATAGTAGTGTAGATTATTACATCCACTGTGAAATTCACTGTGGCAGTTTCTCAGAAAACTAAAACTATATCTTTGCTATGAGCCAGATATACTACTATATAGCATATACTATAAAGACTGTAGGTCAGAAAATAGAGTTAAATGCTCATCATTTTTTATACTTGCTCAACTCACAATAGCTAGGTCATAGAAACAGCTTAGATGCCCATAAACTGATGGACAATGGACTTTTCAGCTGTAAAGAAAAGTGAAATTATAAAATTTGCAGGTGGAAGGATGGATCTGCAAAACATTTTGCTGACTTAGGTAAAGCAGACCCAGAAAAGTAAAAATAACATACTCTCACACATTTATCAATCTCAGTTTTGAAACTTTAGTTTTATATGCATAATTTGGTATTCCTCTACAATTCAGAAAGGTAGAAAGGAACCACTGAAGGAGAAATGAAAGAAAAATATCAAGAGAGAGGAAAAAATAGAACCCAGGTAATATGAATCAAATATTTATTTCAACGTATAAGAATCCCATCATACATATTTGGAGACTAGATAACATTTCTCTTATTTGTTTTTGTATATTTAAATTGTAAGTATCATTGCTTAACAAGCTATAAATTCTCCTTGCCTTTATAAAAATCATTATTATTATTCATGCAGTCTGCAATGGTAAAAAACAAGTAAGTATTCTTATATTGTCATGGAGTTTAAGCTTTCTAATTATTCAAATTTGCTCCATTGTTATTAAGTCTACTGGTGGTTGTCTACCCATTTAAATATATCATTTATTCAGAAATAACACTGTGAGCATTCTGTGCCTCAGCAAGTTTAGATTATTCTTTGACATTGCTAGATTCAACAGACATCTGAATTCTGCATGAGTTAAAGATGCAAAATGAACATTCAAGTATGAATATGAATGTGCAAGTAGTGGCTTAAATGGGAAATGTTTCCATAGACTCATGTCTTTGAAAACTTAGTCGCCACCTGGTTGGTGCTGACTTGTAAATTGGTACAACCTTTCTGGAGGAAGTACATTGCCAGGACTGGGTTTGAGTATCTGTAGTCTCAGGCCAATTTCAGTTCACTCCTTTAGCTCTGAGATTGTAGTCGAAGATGGGCTCTCTCAGCTTCCCACATAAGTAGTCTGCTGCCATGCCTTCCTAATCATTATGGATTTTTCCTCTGAAATCCTAAGTCTAAATAGACATTCTTCTCTGATATTCTTTGGTCATGTTATCTTATCACAGCAACAGGAAAGTGACAAATAAAGAAATTGAGAACCCTTGGAGCTATTATTGATGGATGCCAGATCATTTTCTCTAAAGGAATCTGTAAGGTTCATATAGGTTAATGAAGATTCCATACCTAGCAAAATCAGGGCTGGTAAGACCTATTTAAAATTTGAATCTATTGCTTAATCTGTCCATTTAGTCAAACTATATTTCATAAGTTAAATGTGAGGCAACAGTCTTAAAACATTTTTATTTCAAAAGGTAAACCAAAAACATATTTTCATTTATCAATATAGGTGACAAGATGATGATCCTTTAGCTCTACTAAAAAATACTCACTAACATAAAACACATTCTTGAATTATGACAGCGATGTAATATTTTTGTAGTGTATGATTATTTTGCAGCTTTTGAGGCTGCTTATACTAATTTAAAAGTCTAATCAAATTCACTAAAATTTTTAAATGAATAGTCCAATAATTTTTACCTATAAAGTTCATTTCTCTTATTATAAAACCTCTAGGAAATACAAATTATTCTAATATTTTATTTCTGCAACACTAAAGATCTTTGTTTTACCTCTTATTATCAGATTGCTCTTGTTGTAGATCCTGAATCAGTTAATTTCTCTACTCTATGCATTTTTCCTCAGCAAGAGTTTCTCTTCCAGAGGCTGACCCAAGATAAGCTAAATTGATTGTTCTTATAAGTGTGAATTGATAAGAGAGGATCAGCTTACCTACTACTGGGTTTTGGTGATAGAATGTAGACAAGCATTTTCTATCAATTAAATAAAAAGACAAACTATGGCCTGCAGAGAGAGGAGGAGGTAGGGAAAGGGGGTGGGAGTAGAAACAATGTAAAAGGGAAAACTGAAAATAAGATGATGCCAATGAGGTACAGGAAATACTCTGGAGCTTGACCTTTCATTCCTAATCCAAGTAACCAAAAAAGGGGCACCTATATTTGCCCATAAATTGTGATTGGGATTTAATTTAGGGCACGTAGAATTTTTCTGAGCAAAATCAAAACAATTTTGATATATATGTGTAGAAAAAGTAGACATCCTTTTATTATTCCTGATTTTAGTAGAAAAACTTTGAAGTGTTTTCCTTTATCTTAATGTAAACAAGAGGTTTCCTGTATGTCTTTAGCTATATTTCTGTAAACAGAGGTTTCCTGTATGTCTTTAGCTATATTTCCGTAAACAAGAGGTTTCCTGTGTGTCTTTAGCTATATTTCCGTAAAGCCATTCTACTCCTAGTCTCTTCAGTTCTTTTTTTTTTAAAGATATTAAATTTTGTCAAAAAACCTTTTAAGAATATATTGATATTTAATATGATTTTTTTGCAGGGTCCACTTGGTTTTTCCCAGCTGCTTAGCCCCAAAATAATCACACAGAAACTATATTCATTAAATCACTGCTTGAACCATTAGCTCTAGCTTATTACTGGCTAACTCTTACGTCTTAATTTAACCTAACCCTATTAATCTGTGTATCATTAGGAGGCCGTGGCCTACCAGCAAAGTTTTACCACATCTACCTCCAGTGGCAGATCATGGCGTCTATGACTCCACCCTTCTTTCTCCCAGCATTCAGTCCAATCCTCCCCACATACCTAAACTCTACCCTATCAACAGGCCAAGGTAGTTTATTCATTAATGGCAATCACAGCACACAGAGGGGACTCCCACATCATTATTTCTCCATTTTAATCTTTTTTTGTGATATCTTTTACTCATTAATTTCCATAGGATGAACTACCCTTACATCTGTGGAATAAAGCCTCTTTAATATTCTAAAATTATTTTTTTAAATGCTATATTATGAATTATCTTTTTGATGATTATTTGCATTTTAATTGGACTGTAATTGCATTTGCAAGTATTTTATTAAGAATTTTGGTTTCTATCTCCATTGGGGAGACAGTA
>NC_022016.1:13173456-13190017 GCF_000317375.1 Microtus ochrogaster
TATATATATATATATATATCTTTACCTTGTTTTGATATCTGAATAATATTAGCATTATAAAAAATAATAACATTTTTCTACTTTCACTTTCATGTAATAATTTGAGAAAAGTTGGAGTTAATGTGTCAGAAAAACAGTTTTTCATACTTTTATTCAGCTTGTTGTCTTAAGTCTTATAGAAATAAATAAATAAAAGGAAAACAGTAGGAAAAGAATTTAAAAATATTTATTTTCAGATAATGACATTCTACACATAAGCTACTATAAAAGTTGTAACAGGAAACTCTTACAGGTGATGAACACTTTCAGCAAAGTGGCAGGGTGGAAGGGAAGGGAATGGAGAAAAATGTATAGCTCAATAAAACAATAAAAAGAAAATTAACACATAAAATGTATAGCTTTCCTATATAGCAATAACAAATATGATGAAAAAAGAAATTAGGAAACAATCCCATTCATAACTACTCCAAAATAAATAAATACAAACAAATAATAAATAATGATGCGAAAGACCTTTGCAATGAATATTTTTGTTGGCCTTTGCCAGTATTCATATCAGAGGTGCAGCAGATAGCAATTGAAGTTCAGGCCTCTAGGAGGCAAATCACTAAGTGATGAATCTTAGATTGGCAAGGCACCAAGACCTCTGACTCCAGAATGTCTTTTACATCTGTTGTGCCTTTATATGTTTGGTGCAGCTATCTTTCTCTGGTATCTGGTATGGTGTGAATGACTGTGGTGAGATCCCCACTGCCTGTAATGTAGTGTGTTTATCTCATGGGTACATCCTGTCCTACTAGGCATTTTTACTTATGGATTATTATGTAGATAATTTCTTCTTACTGGACTGAGCTCCCAAGGTCCAAATGAGGAGCAGAAGGAGAAAGAACATGAGCAAGGAAGTCAGGGGGTCATGAGTGGTGCGCCCACCCACTGTGACGGTGGGGCCTATTGAATGGGAACTCACCAAGGCCAGCTGGACTGGGACTGATGGAGCATGTGATCAATCCGGACTCTCTGAACTTGGCTGACATGGAGGGCTGACTGAGAAGCCAAGGACAATAGTCTCTTTGGATCCTCACCTTCCTCGACCTGGATAGGGGGTGGGGTGGGGGGGGAGGACCTTGGACTTCCCACAGGGCAGGGAACCCTGACTGCTCTTTGGACTAGAGAGGGAGGTGGATGGGGAGTGGGGGAAGGGGGAGGAAAATGGGAGGAGAAAAGGAGGTGAAAATTTGTAATAATAATAATAAATATCTTAAAAAAACAAAGCAAAAATATTTACTGTCTAAGTGATAATAATAACGATAGCTTAAAAAGAGGTTTGATGATAAAAAATACAACAAGGAAGTGTCACACAGCTAGAACATGTGACTTTCTTTTGAGCAGCCATATAGATAATGGCTTGAATTAATGATTAAGAAAACAATTGAATTTCAGTAGCCCAGCTAACATAAAATTTTTTAACATGTTGTGTTTACAGGTTTTGGAGTACATTATAGCTGAAACAAAGGTTTGAAAATAAAGTAAGACTAAGATGTTTTTGTCAAATAACTTTGAGGTGAAAAACCAAAGAAGATAATCTAAAGTTTTTGAAGGCACATAGTTGAGTGAGGAACTCTCTAAGGCCAGGGAACAAGGACAAAGCCATCCAATTATCATTATCTGATGGGCTTTTCTTGCTAGGATTGGTTGATGACCAAAGGTAATGATTAATTTCTTATACCCATTTCTGCCCTCAATCTCCTGATATAAGAAACTATTGATGAGTGGGTATGTACCCTAAAGGTTTAAGTTAGAGCTGACTGTTTCTTTTTCATATATAAAAATTTAGACTTGTGATTTTTCTAATACTCCTTTTGAGATTGCCTTTCAAGATAAGTAATGAAATAATTGGTCCTTTCTTTGTTACCTTCCAGTTACAAAACCTGCCATTAAAACAAAATAGCTTGATTGCCTACACTGTTAGTCTATATCAAAGTGCTTGGGTATGAATGTATGTAGGTTCTTTGTTTTTCACCTACAATACATACAATATTTAATCATTCAAGAATATGGGAAACAAGCTCTTTTTTTACTTGTAATTATTCACTTGAAAAACAGAATGCAACCACGTTGTAATTTTTATATTGTCTAAAAGATTTTGTGGGAGTATATAAGCTGTAAAAAAAAAGAATAGAGTTAAAATGAGTGAGGAACAAACCACTAAGAATGAGTTAGAAGCATTTAGAAGGAAAACATCAAGAGTAAAGATGGAGTTAAAAGGAAAACATCAAGAATGAGAAAAGGAAACCACCAGGAAAATAAAGAACAGTCTTAGATGCACTGACTTCTCATATTCTCTTTGAGTCCTAGGCTGCTGGAGGTTGATCATCCATGCAGTGATAACCCCCCATTATATTCCATATCATATTTATTTGTCTTTGTGTCACGTTTCTACCACTAGATTTAACTAGTGTTAAAAGTTAGGTGTTTTTCTCTGATCTCCAATTCCATTTTCTCATCATGGTTCCAGGTTAAACTTTTCTGAAGATTTGGCATAAAACTAAAGCAAGATCCTTACTATCTGAAGAACTTTAGGGCTAGTTAAGATAAGAAAAGTCCAAAAAATGTCTGAATGATTCCAATATTCTTGCTTTTTTCCACGATAGGCCTAGTTGTTCTCCTAACTTTGGGTTCTGGTGACTAATGATAAGTCAAGGCACACTACCTAAATGTTGGATATAGAAGAACAGAGATGAGGGTTCATAGATATATCAATTGTTACGTTATTCATAAAGTGTTTCCTATTTGAGGTCTGACTTCAGCAGTTGGATGAGTTGTCTTATTTTAGTATTTTTTTGAGACAGCATATTTCTTCACTGGTGCTAATTCTAGGAGATGATAGTTGTTGACCTTGAAGTGTTCTCCTTTCTTTCCCACACATTTGGTAATTGGGCTGGATAGTTTTACAACAACTTGACACAAATTAGAGTTATATGAAAGGAGGAAAACTCGATTTAGAAAATGCCTCCATAAGATCTGGCTGTAGGGCATTTTCTTAGTTAGTGATTGACTCAGAGACCAGTCCATTGTGGATGGTGTCATCCTTGGACTGATTGGTGGTCATTTGTTCTATCAGAAATCTGAATGAGCCAGATATGATTAGCAAGCCAGTAAGTAGAATTCCTTCAGGGCCACTCCATCACCTCCTGATCTCTGCCCTGTTTGAGTTACTACCTTGATTTCTTTCAGTGATGGACTATGATGTGTAGGTTTAAGCCAAATAAATCCTCCCCTCCACAGCTAGCCTCTGATAATGGTGTTTTATCACAACAATAGTAACCTAAATATAATATTTGTGAATTATAAAACATTCAGCAGTGTGGCAAGATATTCATAAAGATACAGTAGTAGTGCTTTTATTTTGGCAATAACAAACAGTTATTTAATTTGACTCAAGGCCTGCTTGTCAAGAGGGGAACCATGCCTGGTAGTGAAAATCTAATCAACTCTTTAGGTATAGTGAAGTCTGAAAACTTAGAGGGGAACCTATTACTGCCATTTGATAAAATCCATGTAAATCCTAGCTGCCTTTTAAATACTTACCCTGTATGACCCACAAGATTAGATATCACCCCACATCAATGTAGCTTCTTTTTGGAGTAGATGGAAGCCATTACAGAATTCCACAACTGGTTAAAATGTGCAGAGAAATTGATTGTGGAGTACCCAATCCCTACTGATACACCTACAACACAACCTTTGTACTTAAGACTCATAAAAGAGGGGGCACAAATATTGTAAGAACTAGAGGACCAAGAAGTCTTCCATGAGAATACCTATACTAGAAGTTGTAGGAAAACTACACCCATGATAACTCAACTATATGAATTAGCAATGCCAACATCAAAGGATATGTTAATGTGTTTGGGAAATTCTTGCATGGTCCCATCCATAGTAATAACCAAAAACTGTTGGGAAAAAGAATTGTGCTTCCACATAGACATAGGACATTCCAAAATTGGTTATCAAATACCAAATTCTCAGTCTTGACATCATAGGCAAATAGGCAATACTAAACAGATTTAGCAAGGTGTATTCACATAGTTATTCATTTATATGTAAGTAGCAATAGTTAAAAACAATAGACCATGAATTTGAGAGTTAGGGGGGCAGAATTTGGAGGGCTTGGAGGGAAAGAAGGGAGAGACAAATGTTGCAATTACATTTTAATTTTTTATATTAAAAATGTTAAAAAATAAAACCATAGTTAACCAAAGTCTTTTGGGATAGGGGCATAAAGAGTTGCCCATAAACCGTTATAATATGAGAATATTTTTTTTTTTTACTTCTTAAAAGAACAATATATTTCTGGCTGCCAGCTGAAAGCAAATGGCTTCCAGTGGGTTTTATTAACATATTAAGAATATATTGTTTAGGTCACTAGCTGAATGATACACAATAATACATAACAAAGAATGCATTGCTGAAATCTATGTTTTAAAAAATCACATATTGAATAAGCTACAAGTAGAGTCTCCTGCCATCTGATTAACTGAATAAAAGTATAGTATCAAAACAGGCCGAAGAGCAGTCAGGGTTTCCTGCCCTGGGGGCAGTCCAAGGTCCTCCCCCCACAGGCATGGTGAATCAGGAAGCTAGTACAGGGGGACTGCGAGTTTTTGTTCACTCTGTGCTACTTAATGAGTTACCATCTCAAAACACCACCCTCAAGTTTTGTGCCATAATCCGTCTGTGGTCTGTGTGGTCCCAAAGAAATAAGTTGGATGTGCATGTGTTAGAAATAATCACTCTTACTTGCTTTGATTCTTTGATGAGGGCAGTAAATTAATGTCTTTAACCTGTCCTAAAATACAGTATTGGTTTGGGGTTATGTTTGGTAAAACAAAAATGTGGTAGAGTTGTCCATTTAGACCTTTCTACTGTAACAAGCCTCACCCTACAGATCAAGGAAGCAATACAAGGATTTTGTCAGCTGTCTAGCTGTCTATATCAGTTCTGCCTCTAATAACTGAGAAATAGTTGACATAGATTACCAATGTTTCAATGACAATTGATTTCAGGTTTTAACTGAATCAGAATCTGCATTGCAGTAATAATCTTGTATAAGCACTACTAGTGGCTCCAATTATTAACTTAGTGCTCAATAGGAGGTAATCCTGAGTAAGAGATTTATTATAGAAATTATACTTTATGCAATTGTGTGATAAATTAGATGAAGCAGTATCATGGTTTGGGTTAGTACTGATGTGATAAAACATCATGGCCCAGGTTACATGGACAGGAAAGGGTTTATTTGTTTACAATTACACATCATAGTTCATCATTGAAGGAAGGGCAAAATATTGGAGGCAGGAGTTTTGCAGAGGTCATGGAAGAATGCTGCTTACTGCTTTACTCATCATGGCTTCCTCAGCCTGTTTTCTTATGATGCCCAGAACCAGCAGTCTAGTGACAGCACTATCCACAATGGACTGGGTCCTCCCATATCAATCACTAAGAAAATGACCTATGGGCTTGCCTACAGTTCAATCTTAATAAAGGCATTTTCTTTAAAAATGTATTTTTAAATAATTTAACCGAAGCCCAACCACAGTTTCTCCTTCCTCTTCTTTCAGTGACTCATCCCAACTTCCTTTCTACTCCCCTACCATTTACTCCTCCTTGTTTCTCTTCAGGAAAGGGCAGGCTTTCGACATATATGAGCTAGACATAGTATATCAAGTTGCAGTAAGAATACATACTTCCTCTATTATTGAGGCTGGATGAGGCAACCTAGTAGGAGGAAAGAGTCCCAGAATCAAGTAACAGAGTCAGCAATAGCCCCTTTTTCCTACCGTTTGGAGTCCAGCAAGAAGACCAATCTACACAACTGTAGTATATATGCAAGGGTGTCAGTTCAGTCTCTGTGAGCCCCTATGAGCCCAGTTAGTTGATTCTGTGGTTTTCTCGTGGTATACTTGGCCCCTCTGGCTCTAACAATCCTTCTTCTTCCTCTTTTACAGGATTTTCCAAGGTTCATCAAGGGTTTGATTGTGGTTTTCTGCTCTGTTTTCATATGTTGCTGAGCGAAACAATCAGACTAGGCAAAATCTATGAGTATAGCAGAATATCATTAGGAATTATTTTGTTGATTTTTTTTTTTGCCAGTCAAGTTTTGTTCTACACCAAGTCTCTGGGTTGTTCAGCCTCTGGGTCTTGTCCCCCTACCCCAGTCAATGTTGGCGTGGGCTCAAACTTATGGTATTTGTCTCAAGTGGGGCCAGTCATTGGCTAGCCATTTGCATAATTTCTACGCCACCTTTGTCCTAGCATATCTTGAATACAGGACAAATTGTAGGTCAACAGTAATGTATCTGGGTTGGGATTCCAGTTCCTCCCTCTACATCTTGACTGTTTACAGAAAACAGCTAGTTTGGCTCTGAATCCCCAACTGCTAGGAGTCTTAGGTAGGGTCATCCTCATAGATTCCTGGTAGCTTCCATCGCACTAGGTTTATAGCTCATCCCAAAGATGCCCTTTCTTCCACTTGACTTTTCCAGGACTCTCTCCTTCCATCCTCCCCTGACGTTATCCTTCCTGTTCACATGTTCACCAGCCCATCAAGACCCTTCCACCCACCCATTTGTTGATGTCTATTCTATTTCTCCTTCACAGTGAGATACATATGTTATGCCTTGTGCCTTCCTCGTTATTTATCTTCTTTAGATTTGTGGATTGTAGCATCGTTATTCTTTAGTTTACAACTAATACCCACTTATAAGTGAGTTCATATCATATTTGTATTTCTGCGTATGCATTACCTTACTTGGAATGATTTTTTCTCAATCCATCTATTTTCATTGTTTTGGATTTTGTTTTTTTAAGACAGGGTTTCTCTGTGTAACAACCCCAGCTTTCCTGGAACTAGCTCTGTAGACGAGGTCGGCCTTGAACTCACAGAGAATCACCTGTTTCGTTTCTGCCTCCCAAGTGCTGGGATTAAAGGTGTGCACCACCACCACCCAGCCAATGTCATTGTTTTTAATAGCTACATGAAACTCCATTCTGTAAATGTACCACATTTTCTTTATCTTCAGTTTAAGTACATCGAAGTTTCTGGACCTTATGAATAATACTGTTATGAACATAGTTGAAGAGGTGTTCTTCTGGTATGGCAGAGTATCCTTTGGGCATATATACCCAGGAATGTTATAGCTGGATCTTGAGGTAGGTCTTTTCCCAGTTTTCTGAAAAATCACCATATTGATTTCCAAAATGGCTGTACAAGTTTTCAATCCCATTGGCAATGGACTGTACCCACTTGCTACACATTATCCCCAGTATAGGCAGTCATTAATGTTTTTTATCTTAGCCATCCATAAAGGTACAAAAAGAAATCTTATAGCTGCTTTGATTTGCATTTTCCTGATGGCTAAGGATGTTGGAAATGTCTTTAAATATTTCTTTACCATTTGAGATTCATCTGTTGAGAAATACCTGTGTACATCAGTACCTGATTTTTAAATGAATTATTTGGTTTGCTGATTTTGCTTTTGGGAATTACCTATCTGTTAGATACCAGGTTGTATCTGGTATGCATTCCCATTCTGTAGGCTGCTATGTTGTCCTTTTGATAATGTCCTTTGATAAAGGCATTTTTATAATTGAGATTACCTTCTCTCACTTGACTTTAACTTTTGTCAAATTGACAAAAACTTATCAAGCACAATGTGCTTCAAAGTTACACAGGAGTATTGACTTATTGCCTCTTTTGGCAGCTTGCCTAGTACCTTCAAGTTCTATGAGAGCTAGTTCTCAAGGAAGAGGTTTTCAGGTCCAATCCAAGAGGAATCTTGAGACTTCTGTGAGCAAAGTATATAGTTCAAAGTATATTGTGGCTTCAGCAACAAGGACTTACCTTGAACTTCTGGGAAGCAAACAAAAGCAATAGCAAGAGTCCTTACAGTTTGATAACATTCTTGACCTACCCTAACAAAACAAACAGTCCTGTGCTGGCTAGTTTTGTGTCAACTTGACACAAACTATAGTAATTTTGGAAGAAATAACCTCAATTTTGAAAATGTCTCCAGTTGACCTGTCAACAAGATTATAGTGTGTTTTCTTGATTGATAATTGATATAACTGGATCAGGCTATTCTGTGTGATACCACTCCTGGGAATGTGTACATGACATGTATCAGAAAGTAGGCTTGACGAGTCATAGGGAAGGAATCCCATAAGTAGTACTGTATAAATTTTTATCTTCAGGTTCCTCTCATGTTTCATTTCCTTCCATCTTCTCTTATTGATGGACCGAGTATATAAAATTATAAGATGAATAAAACCCTTTGTTCCTCAATTTCCCCAAGTTTTTGTTCATGACTTTACCATGGTCATAGGAACCGTATTAAGAAAACCTTGATGGGAGCATTCTCATGTTTAATATTGTGTTTTCTGAGATATTTTCTATGTCCTTGGGGGAAGCATTCCATTCCCAAGTAGTACAACTTCATTAGAATGTGTGAGTGTGTGCAAGCATGTACATACACAAATATTTATTTGTATTATAGATAATTTTAAGTAAATATGAAATAATGTGATTCCCTTTGACTTTTCAATTATTCTAAATCTTATTTTCTTTACCTTCCTCCCTTCCTCTCCTTCTTTATTGACTTCCCTTATCCCTTTGTGAATAAAGCACAAACATGCTGAATTTCTTCACTTTCTCCTTCATATCACATATATCCTTCTACTTTCTCCAGTGACTCCTCCCATCCATGGTTACATTTTAATTTTCAAGATTCTGCGATTATCCCAAGTTTTGCATTCACAGTTGAGCATTTAGAACTAGGAATTACAGATGAGAGAGGATATCAGGATTGATTGTCTGAAGTTGTTTACTTCAGTCAACATATTTTCTAATTCCATCTATTTAGATGAAATTTTCATAAATTCAGTTTTATTTACACCTGAATAAAATTCCATTGTGCATATTTACCACATTTTCATTATTCATTTTTTCAGCTGAAGAAAATCTAGTTTCCATTTCCTCTCTATATCAAGTAGAGCAGCAATTTGCGTGAGCAGGTATTTGTAGAGTAGAATACAGAGTATTTGGACAATGTCACAGACAGATCTAGCTAGATGTAGTTTTAGTTTTGTGAGATTTCTCCTCACTTCTATCCAGCATGACTGCCCTACCTTGTAATCCTACCGTGAATGTGAACTCTCCTTTTCTTAGATCTTTGACAGCATTTTGTGGTGGGAATTGTTTTGTTGAAATTTGCCATTCTGGCTATAGTAAGATAAAACTTTAAAATTGTTTTAATTTACATTTTAGTAACTATTAAAAATAATAGACCTTTTAAACATTTTTTAATCTATTTCTATTTCTTATTTTGGTAATCCTCTGTTCAGTTTTATAGCCCATGTTTAAAATGGATGATTTGATCTCATTATATCACCATATTCATTGAATTCATTGAGGAAGAAATAGACACTTGTTTTGGGATTTTTATGACAGAGTTTATAAAAATATCTCCAATGAGATGTAGGAATGTGGTGCTTTAGTCAAGCTTTTAAAAACCATGCGATCTGAGTCAAATAAAGCTATATAATACAAGTTGATCAAGGCCATTCTTCATATTGCTTGATGTTATGGATAAAGCAAAAAAATTATTGGATAAAGCACAGAAATTTTTAGAGAGAAAATACTTGGAGTAGAAAAAGACACTTCATTCCCTAAGCTTTCTTTTTTCTACAGTATACAATGACCATGGAGATTATTTCTTTAAAATAACTGGATGCATAGAAAAACAATTCCACTTAATCCACTTACAAATTCACCCTGGGAAATAGTAAATTTTCTTCATTTCTCATAGTAAAAGTATGTAAAAGTGGAGATGTTGGTTACTAGAAGTATTCTAGAACAATTTATTACTTAGGACACAAGGAACATCCTGAGTACCAGCTATACTCCAGTCAAACAAATCCCTTATTGCTAGAGGCTGGTTTAGTTGAGTTGCCAACTGTCTTTCCATTTTTCCATAGAAAAGGAGCTTCACCTCCCAAACCATCTGAAATTGTCATTCTTTAATTTCTACTACAAAGGAGAAGAAAAGTTCTTTACCTGCTCTTCCTTCTTCTGCTAAAATAGTGTATTTTAGTTGTTAATTTTATCAAATGAATATATTTTATAAGTCTACACTAATTTATGTGCTTATTATGATAGAGACTTGGAAGCAAAACAATGAAAATCTGGGTATTAAATAGAATTTGAGAAATTAGAATTTGATAGTGCCTCTCCAAATTAGGAAAAAAGTATGGATTTTTGCCCATGTGATGGTTTTCTAAAAGGTATTCTCAGTAAAGGTGGGTCTTAATAATTACAGGAAAAAGTAAATCTGTGCTGTGGATTTTAATAATTTTCCCCATGTTTTCATTTCTCATGTCTACTAGCCCCCATGTTTTCATTTCTCATGTCTAGTAGCCCCCATGTTTTCATTTCTCATGTCTAGTAGCCCAATGTTAAAGATGACTACAGTATCAAGAAAAAGTCATACATGGACTTCCATTTAAAGAGACCAATTAGGCTTCAATCACTACTGAGTGACCAATCAAGTAATAGCACTGTCACTAAGGCCTCAAACTGTCACTATTTCCGAAAGAAGATGCGGGTCACTTATACTGAATTAATTTTCATAGATGAAATGGCAACATTTGCTCAGTAAGTAGACATATATTATGGATTTATCGTTCTTGCCACTGTTCCTATATTTCCAAAATGCCTTATTTAGTGTCATGGGTTTTTCACAACATATTACTGTTTCCTACAAAAATTATTCAGCATCATAAGTACTGGTAATATTATAATAACAATCTTGCTGAACAAATTAACATTACAGGATCACCAAATATCTTTAGAAATTCAGTAATGATACTACATGAGGTACTATGTAGAGTGTGATGTAGATTACATTCCCTACTAGTAGAGCATATTGATATTTCTTAAGAACATGAAATTTATAGGTTTAAGATTCAAGGACTAGAAATAAGTATTGGGGCTGGAGAAATGCCTCAATGGTCAAGAGTGGATGATGACCCTGCAAAAGACCAATGTTTGGTTCTCATGTCTTACATGGTGGCCTACCATCTGTAATTCCAATTCCAGAAAGTCAAATGCCTCCTTGTAGACCCCATAGGCACCTGCATTCACACATGTACAAATTCACACACAGACTTGTATTTACATGCACAATTTTAAACAATTTTTGAAAATGATATGGGAAGGCTAGAGAGATGGACCAGAGGTTAAGAGCACTGACTAATCTTTCAGAGGTCCTGATTTCAATTCCCAGCAACCACATCGTGGCTCATAGCCATCTATAATGAGGTCTGGCACCCTCTTCTGGCATGCAAGCATACATGGAAGGAATGTTGTATACATAATAAATCTTAAAATAAAAAAAATGATATGGGAATGTTTTTATCTGCTACCCCGATGATCCCACGGCAAAGATTGTACTACTTAGACTCTGCCAATTTCTGAGTATTAGATCAAAAATTGCATGCTTTCATTAGCAGAAGCTATGGTTCACGCCATTAAAATTTGTATATATTATCATTTTGTGTTATTCTTAGAAGGTACCCAACAGACACAGAAGAGTTTGTAACACTAGGGAGGTGATTGATCCTATGCTGAAGAAAATGAGCTCTTTCTACAAAAAACAGAAAGGAGATGTGTTTCTTGAAAGTAGGTGGTTTCTTCGGTGATCTTAGAATGCCCCCATGTCTTTTGCTAAAGTAAATGAATACTATAACCATCTATGAAGGAAAAAGAGAGCTATCAAACAAGAACAATTGCCAATTTTATATGTAAACTTAACTGAGTCATTATATATGTTGAATGCCTGAGTGGCTGCTTCTGAATGAAATTAACATTTAAGACAGAATTTTTCATAGTGTAGATTTTTTCTCTAATAATAGATTTCATTCAATCAAACATATTACTGGAATAAAGGACTTGCTAAAAGGGAATTCCTGCTGTGCTTGTAGTATGTGATTATAATCTTTAGAGTTTCAAACCATAAAATTCTGAAGTTGAAATATACCTGGGCTACAGAGTCAGACCCAGTCTCCAGACAAAATGGGACCCAAAAAGCAGCTCTACATCATGTGTCTCTGGCTTATTGCTTAAAGTTTGTTTCCTGTAGCTACCACAAAAGATCCTGACAAAAGCAGTGTGTCAGGGAAAGGTTTTATTTTAGCTCAGAATTCCAGATTACAGTCATTCACAGCAGGGAAGTCACAACACAAGGCCTGAGAGGATTGGCCATATGAAGCCAAAGTCAGAAGAGAGCAAAGAGAATTTGTTCTCACTCAGCTTGCTCTCATCATTCCACTTTTGAAGAATTAAGGACCCCTTTCTTAGGAAATGGTACCACAGTGAGAGTATATTCAGATTTCCAACAATATAATCAAGTTGTCTTCCACCGACAGGCCAGTCTGTAGAATTATTAATTTAGACTCCCCTCCAAGATGGTTCAAGATTGGGCCAAGTTGTCAATGGAAATTAGCCATCACAATTGCCAGATTCACATACTTCATAGTGTTGTGAGGCTATTTCCATATCATCTATCTGTCTATCACCTATCAATCACACAGACACATATAGGTGTGCGTGTGTGTGTGTGTGTGTGTGTGTGTGTGTGTGTATGCATGTGTGTGTCCAATCTATAAACCTTTTCTCTCTCAAAAACTCTTACTAACTGTACTAGGAACTATGACAATACAGGACACTTGCTAAATGAATATATAATAATGAACTAAGTAGAGTTATTTCCTCTAGAATTTTATAGTGCCAGTGAGAGTTAAAATCTCATGACCTATTCTTATCAGACAAAAATATTCAAAAACTTTTATAGTTAAGAAATTTTCATTTGTAAAAAAGATGACTCTAAAGATATTCAAATGAAGAGAATTTTTATTGTGGTTTCCTAGAGAACCCAGTTGCAAACCCATGGCTAATATTGAGAGGATAGCAAAGTCTTTCTGAGTAACCTGATTTTTGCTTTTTCTTGTTCATTCTTGATACATGTCTGAACTCTGCTCTTAATGCAGCTTGGAGTTTTTCAACTTACTGTAAATTTTAGTAGGTCCATCATGACCAGGTCAGAGTGTCTGTTTCATCATATAATCTCTCAATTATTTTCTGTATTTTAATCTATGCATAACAATTCCCCAGGGAAAAGACAGCATTAGTGAGGTCAACTGTCTCTAATACTAGAACTTTTTAGTTTAATGTGTGGTTATACAAAGAAGAAGTGAAAATTGGTCACTTTTAACAACACCAGCCCTCATAGTCAATCTTATTCCTGTTGTATTTTCTTAAACATGTATAGACATGTTTTTGAAGAGCTTCTGTAGAGCATCTTCCAATGAGATTGTGAATGCCACCTAGTTTCTCCTTTATATAAATAACCATCTCACTATTTTGGTAATTTGTCTTCTTACCAGTATAACTGAGTGTTCAAATTTAGTAGAACAACTGCCTCACACTGTTATATTGAAAAATATTTCTTGGTGTGAATGATAATAGCACTACAGTTGAAGCACATTAGTGACATCAGTTATCATCTTGATACAGATGGTGACAGGCCAAAGCAGTTACTCAAAAGTTTAGTTACACAGCCACACAATTCAAATTAAAGGGAGTTATGAGTTGCAGCAAGAAATTCTTCATGAGAGCCCCCTGATAACAAAACAACTAATTTTTTCGAACCTTAGATTCCATGAATTTGTTTTACTTTCCTCAGCTGTTCCTTCTATA
Source organism: Microtus ochrogaster (assembly GCF_000317375.1). NCBI lineage: Eukaryota > Metazoa > Chordata > Mammalia > Rodentia > Cricetidae > Microtus > Microtus ochrogaster. The sequence continues at coordinate 13,187,270 of NC_022016.1, forward strand.
CGTATTTGAGTGAATAGTTTTAATGACTACTAAGCAAGCACAGCGGGCATGTTGAAAGGAAGTCAGGTAAGGCCAACTTAGCTGACAGAATTCCAACAGGGAGATTATTTAGAAGCTTGAACCCAGTTGTATGTCATATTGGAATCAAGCCTCCTATTGCTGAAAATCACAGTGCTTCTGATCTTACCATATCAGAAATGCTGCCAAAAACAACACCTTAGATATTTATTTAGCAAGATGCAGGAATGGTGATAGAAATTTCTTTCTTTGAACATTCCTACAGGAAGGAAGAGATGGAAAGAAGAATGACAACAGCTATGGTAGAAACACCAGAGTGACTGAAGCTAAACTGCTGAAACAAAAACGTGGAGAATTTTTGATATGTTTTCAATTTTAAGAGCATTAAACAAGCATAGTCGGATCTTCAAACTTATTTCTGACTTCTATACTTCCAAACAGGATCCATGTGTAAGGCAAGGAATATATAATAATAAGAAACGGGAAAAAAACGAGTATAGCTAAGTGCAAAGATGTAGAAGTTCTTCTAATATCCACATGCACTAAATACCCACAGTTGTTCTAGTTCTTAGAATAAAAATAAATGATGCATATGAAGCCAGAAAAAAGAGTTAATGGTATTGTGGTACTTTGCCTTCTGATAAATAAAACTTGCCTTGTGATCAGAAGGTAGAGATAGCTACTAGTTAAAAACAGAGGTCTATACAGACAGACAGGAAGTGATAAGGCTGGGCAGAGAGATGAAGTAATAAGTCAAGGTGGAGACAAGAGCTCAGCCCCTTTTGATCTGAACATTCAGAGAGGTAAGAAGTAATTGTGATGGTTTCTTTGCTTCTCTGATCTTTTGACTTTTACACCGATATTTGAATCCAGGTTTTTATTATTAAGATTACTAAGGATCAGGATTCACCTAGCACCCAACTTTGGGTCATGAATTCATGAAAAAGCTGCTTGCTTGTGGCTTTGCAGCTACCAAAACAGGACTGAACTGCATACAGTCAAAAACTACCACCCTGTCGGCTAGGTTTTTTCCCCCCAAGTCCTATGAACAAGTCTTGGATTTTCCTGTTGCAGCCTCTCTGAAGCAAACTCTACAGGCTCCTGGGCTCCAAATGCTGCCAGAGTTAGCCTCTTACCACGGGCCAGCTCTGCCTTTAGGGAGCTCCTGCCACATGTGCCTCTTCCCCATGATCCCCTATGTGCATTTGGACAGTGGCATCTCTGTCCAGGTGGGTTGTGGGCTTTACCTGGAACCTCTCCTCAAGATGCTGCCAAACTAGGTAGCTGCCTTGAACACCCACTCAGGTTTCTACTGTTCTATAAAATAGCAGTCAGTATCTAAATTCAATATCCTCTTCAGCAGCAGCAGCAAATTTGGTGAGACAACTGGGAATACTTAAACGGGGGGATTAATTAAAAAGAGAGAGAGAGTTTTTCCCCACATTAGAAAATGGAAAGCAATATTATGATGGGGGAGTTAGGTCTCTGTATGATTACACAATGGATGGTTTAAAAATGGAACAATTAAGTGAAAAGATAATTAACTTAGATGGGATTTACATAATGTCAATTTTAAATATTATTGGTTTGATCATTCTTGCTTTATCCCTAAAAGCATTGGTTAATATGAGTGCCAAGATACAATTCTAATAAAAAAAATTAAAATAGATCATAGAGATATTTAGATCCTTACAGAGGGATTTCAAGGAGAACCAATCTTGGCATTGCATTTTACGGGTAGAGACAAACAAAGAAAGTCTTTCAAACTGCCAACCTTAAGAGGAAGTGCCAAACAACAAGTATTCCCAAGGCTATGCAAGAGCTGAATGGACTTGGGTCTTGGAGAGGGTGATTAAGCTAATATAGAAAGATAGTCTGCATAGGATGACCTGATGACCACACACGAACTCACTCTCCAGTGACAAATGTACACCATCCCTGAAACCATACATAGAAATAACCTTATATGACTAAACAGGAAAGAATTTATATATATGCATATACGTATATGCATGCAGTAACTATCAGCGAAAAGGAAGACCACGAATGTAAAGAAGTGCAGGGAGAGGTATACTGTGTGTTTAGAAAGAGGAAAGGGAAAGAGGAATTGTTTCACTTATCATCTAGAAAATAAATTGCCAAAGAAAAGTTTATTTAACATTGTTAACCATCAAGGAAAATCTATTGAAAATTTTTCTGAGAGTTCTATCATCCCTATCATTAAGAAAAGAAATGACAAAAATTATGAGTAAGGATGTGAGTAAAAGAGAAACCTTATTTGATGACACAACCATTTTGAAAATCAATGTTATTTCTATAAAAATTAAAAATATAACTTCATATTATCCATTTATCTTATTCCTTGGAATATATACAAAAGACTCTGAATCCTTCTCAATATCCATGTTCATTGATTTTTATTAACAGCAAGGAAATGGAACCAGTTTAGTTGCCAGCCAACAAATGAATCAGGAACATGTCACCGAAACAATTCAAATTTTATTTAAATGTAAAGAAAGATAAGATTTATGACATTGAGATGAAAATGGGTAGGATTCGATAACGTTATGTTTCATGAGGGAACATGAACTCAGAAACACAAATACCACATCCTGTTGAAATAAAAGCGGCGTGGCTGCGTCCCCGGCACCCGGCCGCCCACATGGCTAGCTTAGCTTATGCCCCGAAATAATTACACGGAAACTGTATTCTTTTAAACACTGCCTGGCC